>NW_025401844.1:0-3060 GCF_020080835.1 Cotesia glomerata
AATTCTGTCGAAGTTAGAGCTCTTATACGTAAACACAAAAAAAATTTCCCAATTGTAATAAAAATCTAACTTTCAACCGAATTGCTTTTTCATGATTCCCAACACATGCTTCGTTATAAATAAGACAGAATCAATTTTTGATTTCATAATAAACGTAAAAATAATTTATACTTACAACCTCAATAGCCGTTGTTTTGTGAACTCGTGACACGAGCCATAAAGGAGTATTTTAGAGGTTATGTAAGTCACTTAATTAACTGATCGTGCGATTTTACACTCAAAATTAATAATTTTTCACTTATTAAAAATGCTTAATCATTTCATGCTTGAAGCATAAACACTAATATTAGATTTTGGGGGTGAACACCCCTTATCACCTAGAGGTTAGAAAAATAGATAGTTTGTTAATTCAGGCTTACTGAATATGCATTAAAAAATTTCATGAGAATCGGTCAAGCTGCTTCTGGAGGAGTATGGGAAACTTGAACATTGTGACATAAGAATTTTATATATTAGGATGTGATTCTGCATATATAATCATATATGATTATTATATATGATTATATAGAAAATTTTTTCTTTGGTAATGACTTGTCTAAATTTATTCTTCTCCATTTTTTTAAATATTCAAGTCATTTCATCTGTTTGTTTTATGATTTGTCTAATTTCATAGATATAATATTTTTAAATTTTATAATTTAATTTATGCTTATCTTTTTTAAAATAATTCCAATTTTTTTGGTAACTAAATGTTTACATTATTTCACCTTTATTATTATCGAAATTTTGAATTATCCTTATTTAGACAAATTTTTTATTATTTCTAATATAATATTTGTATAAATTCTTACTTAGTGATTTCTTTTATTTAGAGTTGGCCAAATTTTTGATGTTTTCATTTTCCGTAAAATTCTTGACCGGTACGAATCATTGAAAAGCATTGTATGTTAATAAATAATTTTTTTTTTTTTTTTTATTTTAAGTTATTAGCTTGATTTTATATTGTTGTTAGATATCAAATGGTTATTTTTCAATTTTTTTTATGCCATTCATTTATAAATTTTTTATAAACAAATGAATTAATTAAATATTTTTGAATAATTTTTTTCAATCTCTTATTTTTTTCTTTTTAATTTGTTTTAAAGTCGCATAAACTACTAAGGTCATGAGCGACTACGGTAGGGGAAAACTTTTAAGATTGAAACTCGTTTTATTTTTGGGCTGAGCAGAACAATACACTTTAAATATTGAAAAAAGATTCATTGGTGTACGCCGGACTCGAACCTGGTCCAATGCTTTGGAAGGCAAGAGTCGGATCCGATAGGGCTACTGCGCGCCTTCTTCCACCCTATTGTTAGCGTAAGAAAATCATAATTTCTAAAAAAATCTTTTCCTTAAAAACAACATCTCATCGCTTATAATCGTTTTGTTTTTTTTCTTATTTTGATTGTTTTAAACAAACACATAAGGAATCGTTTTTTAAAACCAGACGATTTTTATTTCTAAACATAATGGCAAAAAAAAATTTTTTTTTCGTCAACAATTTATTCATTTATTTATTTAATCATTCTTGTTATGAACAATTTTTTTTTTTTTTTTAATTTTAATTTTTTCTTAGAACATAAAAAATTAAAAAACAGCAACCTGTAACAATATAGCAAAAAAATTCTTAAGATTTTTAAAAATCATTTGGATTTTGAAAACATCACGACAAAGTCCAAGCACTGACTCGATTTGTCAACAAACAAATTAAGTTGTAACTTTTGCAACTATTGCAGATACAGTTTTCGGACCTTTTGGTGCCGTTTCTACACAATATGAACTAAGCTAGAATTTTAAACTTAACGTTTATCTCTTTTAGTTCTTTAATTACACGCATTTATTTATAAAAAATTTGCATTTTCTATTTCTTACAATGCTTATATCTCATAAACAAACATGTTTAAGACTAATATGCTTCTAGACTTTTTGTTACCTGATTACACCGGCACACAATAAAAAAAAAATTGTCTGTACACCGGGTGCCGATTATCTACGGGTATGTTTTTCGACCCGCTGAATACGAATTTAAAGTCAGTTTAAGCCGTCCAGCCTTCCATTTCGAGTAAATTGCAAAACCCCAAAAATAGCGAAAATTGATGTTTTGGCAAGAAAAAAATTTTTGAGATCTAAGGCGAGCTTAATTTTCATGTATTTTGGTCTGTTAAATACTAATTTCGATCGTACTTTAATCATAAACTTTTTTAATTCTAAAAAGATTGTAAAATATCCTTAAAAATTGCAAAAATCGTGAAAAATTGGGATTATCTTGGTACAAAAAAATTCTTGGACCCGGATTGACGAAGATTTTCATGTAATTTAATCTGCTTGATCTGATTCTGCAATAAATTTGGCCCATAGTCCCCTCAAATATTCATAAAACTGCAAAAAACCGATAAGATAGCAGAAAATTGCTGCTGAAAAAAATGGAAAAAAATCTTTTAAACACAATTAAATAAATTTCTTGTATTTTTTATTTCTAAAATACAAGATTAAGATCCAAGAATGCACACAAATTTAATTTTTAACGGTTTTTCGAGGGTATTGTACTGTTTCATTCTCAAATGATCTACGACGTGGATACCTCTTCTTTCACCTTTTCCTTTATTTAGTAAAAATTTGCCATCGTGTTGGGATTTTAACTTCTTCGATATGCAGACTTCATTTCATTGCATGATCGCTTGTACTTGCAACCAGGGCACCTCCTCGGGGTGACAGTGGGCAACAGAACCATCTGGCAGAGTCCCTGGGTTAACGGCGTGTGTGCCGACATGGCTGGTACAAGTGATGAGTACTTTACGATGCAGGGATTCGGAAACCCAGTATCGGCGTCTGGTCAGGGTGAGAAAGCAGGCCCGCAGGCTTCGTCATCCAGCGACTGCAGCTCTTTAGTAGTGGGAAACTTGGCTACTGGAGAGTATACTATTACAAGAAGCAATTCCCATCTATGCAATAAGAGTCCTGATCTATTTTGTTACGTTTGTGGGTTTGAGCCTGTAACGGGTGTTTTTCCGCTCATTG
>NW_025401845.1:0-3059 GCF_020080835.1 Cotesia glomerata
TACCCTGTGACGGTAAAACCACACGCGTGCGATAAGTAGTCGACGCAGCACTGGCGTGTCTCGGACTAGCATTGAGTGGGGGAAATTTTGGGTTTCTTGGTCAGTTGAGTAGTTGCAGAAAATTAGAAGTAGTGCAGTGTCCACTGAAGCAACATCACCAGCCAAAGTATCCAAAAAGAAGGAAGCCGATTCGGTACCAAAGTTTTCTTCAAGTATATAACTTATTAAGGTATTGAGACTTTTGCCTCTTTGTTGAGCCTTGGGGTGCATACCCGGCTCATTAATAGTACTTCTTTTCATTTATTAATTTAATTTTTGGTAATTCAATTGTTTATAATAATTTTGCTTAATAAAAATTATTTATTTAATTCATTTGGTTCGTTAGCAGTTTGAACATTCTTCTTGGGGATTTTATACCCGAGGGATGTTCTAGAACTCTTGGGTTTGGAAGTTGTGAGTAATTGATTTGTTAATTTGGCCAATTGATAATTGTTAACATCTTAGATTCATTTAAATAAATTTATTTTATTAATTAAATTCTGAACATCGAGAAGGTTCCAATCGACACGACATAGTATTCGGTACCCGAGGTCCAAAACGTGCTACGCAGTTACGAACAACGGCGTCCATTTTGAGCGCGCAAATTCCTTTGTGAATTTTATCATGCAACAATTTACAAAATTAACAACTGGACTATTATTATAAATTATAACTAGGGCCGAGAATTTAGTTTTTTTAAAAGAGAGAGACAGAAGATAGGCGTAGCCAAGCGTTCTGATTGGTCGTAATAAATCAATTGTTTTTTGTTTATCGCTATTAAATGAAGACAGCAGCTTGAATAAAAAAATAAAATTTAGATTGCTAATCCAACATGAAAATATAAAAAATATGTCAAAAAAAAAACAGGTTAGCTTGCAGATGTGAAGGTGCTTGTAAACAAATACAAGTCTGTGCTGCTCAGATAAATAAAAAAGAGAATTTGAAACACTGTGTTATAACACTAAAATGTTTAATGAAATGAATTAAATGTGAACAGTGAAAAGCTGGCGATTTCGCGAGAGAATTGCTTCCTGTCTCACTGGTAATTTTGCTGGAGATCGCACTGACGGTCTTTTTAAAGGTCTCGCTGGAGGTCACGCTAGAAATCTTGCTGACGGTCTCGCTGGAGATCACGCTGATAGTTTTTCTAGAGGTCTCGCTGTCGGTCTCACTGGAGGTCGTTTTTTCTGGGAGTTGTGCTAATGGTATCGCTGCCCGTCTCGCTGGTAATTTTGCTAGCGATCACAGTGACGGTTTCACTCGAGATCACGCTGACGGTCGTTCTGGAGGTCTCGCTGGAGATCACGTTGATGGTCTCGCTGACGGTTTCGTTGGAGATAGTTTCGCTGGAAGTTTTGCTGATGCTATTGCTGCTGGTCTCGCTGATAATTTTTCTAGCGATCATGGTGATGGTATGGCTGGAGATTTCGCTGGAGATCGAGCTGACGATCTCGCTGGAGATCACGCTGACGATCTTTCTGGAGGTTTCGCTGGTGATTACACTGACGGTTTTTCTGGAAGTCTCGCTGGAGATCGAGCTGACGATCTCGCTGGAGATCTCGCTGGTCATCACGCTGACGATCTTTCTGGAGGTCTCATTGGAGATCAAGCTGACGATCTTTCTGGAGGTCTCGCTGGTCATCACGCTGACGATCGTTCTGGAGATCTCGCTGGTCGTCACGCTGACGATCTTTCTGGAGGTCTCGCTGGAGATCACGCTGACGATCTTTTTAGAGGTATCGCTGGCCATCACGCTGACGATCTTTCTGGAGGTATCGCTGGAGATCACGCTGACGATCTTTCTGGAGGTCTCGCTGGAGATCACGCTGACGATCTTTTTGGAGGTCTCGTTGGAGATCACGCTGACGATCTTTCTGGAGATCTCGCTGGTCATCACGCTGACGATCTTTCTGGAGGTCTCATTGGAGATTACGCTGACGATCTTTCTGGAGGTTTCGCTGGTGATTACACTGACGGTTTTTCTAGAAGTCTCGCTGGAGATCGAGCTGACGATCTCGCTGGTCATCACGCTGACGATCTTTCTGGCGGTCTCATTGGAGATCAAGCTGACGATCTTTCTGGAGGTCTCGCTGGTCATCACGCTGACCGTTATAATTTATAACAATTGAATTATTATTTAATTATTATTTTTTTATTGTTTTATAATATTATTTATTTGAAAAGTATTTTATTTACTGAAAATTTAACTATTGAGAAATTGGGACGCAATTAGAAATTTGAAACACCCGTGGATAAATTTTCGGAAGTTATTTTTCATCGAGACAAATTATTGTTAATTAACTATCTAGTTGACAACAACAATAATAATAATTTGCTAATAGAAAATTCCACGTGGTTAATTTTTCCCTTGAAAATTGAAACTTGGGTTATTTTTATGTAAATTAATCAGTAGTTGCAATTTCATCATTCATAAAAATTCCTTGGAATTCAATTAATTACGTGGCTATTAATTCTGGGAATTTACAATTAGCCAAATTTAATTAGTTAGAAGCCGTTGTATAGACGGCAAGTGGGGTACAACAGTAGTAAGTTAGAAGCCGTGGTATAGACGCCAAGTGGGGTACCACGGTAGTAAGATAGAAACTGCAGTAAAGACGCTCAAGGGAGGGTACTGCAGGATTAAGTTTAGTTTTAGGCAGATGTGGGAGACCGTTCGTTCTGGTTGCGGAACTAGTTGTAACCAGGTTGTGGGAGCACCGTCCGCGAACATCCTGTGCCAGTCATTGTATCGTCGTTTGGAAAAAGGGTCGTTTGTAAATACTGTTTTTTCGCAGTCAATTTTCCGCGTCGCTAGGTAAATTAAAGGCTGTTAGTTTATAAGTGAGCTGAATTGTCAGCAAATTTGTTAAAGTTGATTTGTTATTAATAAAAGTCCGGATATTGTTAAATAAAAGTTTATTCATTCCAGATCACCTTCCTCCACTCACTCTCCCTATAGATTATAAGCTCAGCTCTGGTTTCCGGTTCCAGGAACCGTGTTGAAAAATCCTGGTGGCGCC
>NW_025401846.1:0-3057 GCF_020080835.1 Cotesia glomerata
CCCTAATTCTATTCTATTCTATTACCATTACAGTTGTTTACGCTCAGTCTGTTGCTGTCTGTCTTGTATGTAATTATTGTAATTTTATAACTGATTATTGTTGACTAATTTGCTTAAATGGAATGGAGATTGACTAAGTTTCTTAATATTATGGTTATCACTTGTTTGACTTTGTGTATATATTGTCAAACGATGAAAAAATTTTTCGGAGTTTATTTTGAGATACAACAGTGTTAACCTTAAATGTAAGATTTTTAATGTTTTAATTTATCTTTTTGTTATCCTTGTCATATTGTTAGTACAATGTGTTTTCTTTTTTACAGTTTGCCTGATGAAGTTGTGAAATACAACGAAACGTTGCAACATTTAAAAAATTTAACACTGAGTTATTTTTATGGTCTAAGTTCCTGATAATTTTCATTATTATAATATTTACCCTAACTAAGAATCGAACGCGAGCCGCGCGCTTGCCAGACCGATACCTAACGCCCTACGCCGTATACGACCGATAGGTGGTTCAACATCTTATTATTCTTATAAGCTAATCTTATGTGGTGATTGAGCATTACGGCTTATTATTTATTATTTACATTATTTGTGTTATTTGATACTGTTTATTGATGGAAAATAACTAACTTTTACATTATTTATAATTCATTGAATATTATAAAAATTAAAGTCTAACATATACTCATTCAAATATATTGATTTCGAAATGATCATTTGAGCGTAATATTAAAATTTATAAAAGATAAATGATGCCTCAAATTTATTATTACAAATAAACAACCATAGACTAAAAATTAGTAAAAATAAATATGAAGGACATTGTTGTTTTTTGATACATCAGTCTCATTTTTGTAAAACTGAAAAGTATTGTTTTATAATATTTTATAATATTACAATGCTTGTTAGGTTTATACAAGAAGATTGTAAAATTACAATACATCTTAGTAGATTTCCTAACAGGTGTTGGAAAATTACATGAATTGTATTTTATTTCGCATTGCTATACACTGATTTGTAATTTTACTTATGATTTATTTTGTAATATGATTGTAATTTTACAAAAATTTTTAACAGTGTAATATTAAGTAAATCATTATACGATATAATAAAAGTTGTTCTTCAATTAAAATTTAAGAATATTAGAAAATTGTATAAAATGACCGAAAAACATTATAACTGTTAACAACAAAGTAGGGCATTGTTATATGAATTTTGTAAGTAAGCTAAGACGTTATTTCAAGTTATCTTCTCAGTTAATATTTTAAGATAATCATTCAAGTTATCTTCTCAGTCATGTCGGAATTTGAAGGAAATTTTGTTAAAATATATTTTAAATTTGTCAAGTAATGCCGAAAAATAGCATTTGATGATTTTCTCAATTAATTTCGAGACTCGAAAAATTTGGGAAAATCAATCAATAAACATGTTTTTAGCTTTTATTGTCATACAATTTGTCAGTCGAATGAGATAGCTAAAATTTATTAAATTAATTGTCAAATTTATATAATTATTTTTAATTTAAGCTATTATTCATTTACTTTTGAACTTTTTTTAAATTTCTTCAGTGGCTTTGAAAATTTGAAAAATGTTTAATAAACACATTTTGTTACTCATTATTAAGGTACCTGCGGGTAAAAAGGCCTAAATGATAGAAACGATATTGAAAATAACCGCTTCCGCTAAAGGCTACTCTAGTAGAAGCGTCTAGCATAGAAATGTCGCAACAAGTTTATAGAGTTCCGATACCACGTTATCTATCTTTTAAAAATCGGTTTGAGTAAATGGTAAGCATTTTTTATAATTTTATATTTAGTCATTTAAAATCATTGTTCTAATTTTTATCAACATCTTAAAAAGTATTGTTGCTAAATATAAGTGATGATTGATTTCTAATACCAATTTTATTAAGTATAGTAAAACTATTTCCAGCATGTTTAACCCGTAGGACTTATTGTCCTATTTTAGTAAAATAAGGTATTCGTAAGGTTTTTGAAAAAGTTCAATTTTGAATTTGTTTATGGTGAAAATTACTGTTACTTCATTATATTATATGGCTAATGTATTAAAATAAAGATTAATGATACATTTCAATGATTAAATGCAATATTTTCGTTAAAAAGTTAAAAAAAAAATCTGGAAACGGTTGACCTTAAAGGCCATCCCTGCAACTTCCCGCTAGTTCCATAAATAAGATCTTAAAATTCCACTTATGACGTTTTTGAGCTCTTCGAGCTCAAAAATATAATTTATATGTTATTTCAAGCTATCTAAGCTCATAGAGTTAGCTGTCCTAAGCTTTTGATCTCTTCGAGCTCAAAAGTCTGAAAGAAGTTTAATAAAACAGTATTTTTAAAATTTTCAAACTGCAAAAATTTCTGAATGAATGAATCGATTTTCACGTGGTTGGCAATATTCTAAGCAATTTTTCAGAATCCATGATGAACTTTTGAACACGAACTGATCGAACCGAAAATCTTAGAGAAATTTGAAAAATTTACTTTTTCCAAATTTTTTGACAACGATAACTTACAAACCAAACAACCGGTTTTCACGATCTTGGTGGCGATCGACGTGATTTTTTGGGCTCTAATTATTATTTTATTTCGTCAAAAATGATCCAAAAAAAAAATGTCGAAGCTACGTGAAAAAAACACTTTTTTCGAAATTTTTCGTTTTCGATAACTCTCGAACGAATCAATTGATTTTGACGGGACTGGTGGCAATCGACGTGGTTTTTTAAACTTAAGAGCTTATTAGTTTTTGGACTTGATCGGTAAAGCTGTTTAGAAATTATTCTAAAAAAACGATGTTTTGAAAATTTTATTTTTGAGATTTCTCAAAATCTAGCTAACCGAATCGATTCAAATTTTTACGAAATTTAATGGCAATGATACTCTTTAGATCACCACTCATTTCCATCCAATCAACCGAGCCGTTCAAAAGTTATAAGAGGTTTACACACACACACACACACACACACACACACACACACACACACACACACACACACACACACACAAAGACCATCGGTGCACTGGTGGAATGGCC
>NW_025401847.1:0-3054 GCF_020080835.1 Cotesia glomerata
TATATATATATATATATATATATATATATATATATATATATATATATATATATATATATATGCATATGCTTTATATATATATATATATATATATATGTATATGCTTTATATATATATGTATATACTTTTTAATAAAACAACAGTTGATAAAAAAAATTATAACATTGTATATTTTTATAATCAAATATTGTGATATCGTTATAATGCCTAAATTTTTAAAATTTTTAATTGTCTGACAAATATTCTAATAAATATAGTTGTTACATAGAATATATCCAAAATATATGATCATATATAACTCCGGCACACAAAAAAAAGTGGTATGTACTTTGGATTGCACCCACCTATCGAAATGAATATTGACTCACTGAATCCGAATTTCAAGTCCGTTTGACCCGGTAACCCTCCAATTTTGAGCATAATGCAAAAAACCCCAAAAAATTGCATAAAACTGCAGTCACGGCGATGAAAAAATTCTTGTGGACCCAGATCAAGTATGATTCTTTTGTATTTTAATTTACTGAATCTAAATCTGAACGTTAATTAGCCCAGTGCCCCCGTTAACGTTTAAAAATTAAAAAAATCTCAAAAAACCAAAAAAATTGGGAAAATTGCAGTTACAAATTTGAAAAAAAAAAACCTGTAAAACACGATTGAATACTATTCTTGTATTTTTTCACGCATGAAATACAAAAGAGAATAACAAACGGGAGAAAAATTTACGGCGTAGATCGTTTGAGAACAAAAGAGTTCGATTTCAATGAAGAACAGTTTGAAATTCAAGAAAATCGTTCTCTTTATTCTAGTTATACGTCATTTTTTATAGATATTAAAATTTTTTATATTTTCAGAATCTTAATTTATATTTTATGCGTGAAAAAACACAAGAAAAATATTTAATCATGTTTTATAGATTTTTTCTCATATTTATAGCTGCGATTTCCCCGATTATTTTGGTTTATTGCGATTTTTTTCAATTTTAAAACGTTAACGGGGCAAGAAAACTTCAGATTCAAATTCAGTCGAACAAAATACATGAAAATCATACCCAATCTGAGTCCAAAAAAATTTTTATCTCTGTAACTTCAATTTTTCATGATTTATTGCAATTTTTTTGGGTTTTTCGTTTTTTATTTCAAATTTGGTCGGTTGAGCAGGCTAAATAACGTTCATATTTAGTTTCATTAAATTGTAATACATAAAAATCATACTTGATCCGGGTCCACAAGAATTTTTTCATCGCTGTGACTGGAGTTTTATGCAATTTTTTGGGGTTTTTTGCATTATGCTCAAAATTGGAGGGTTACCAGGTCAAACGGACTTGAAATTCGGATTCAGTGAGTCAATATTCATTTCGATAGGTAGGTGCAATCCAAAGTACATACCACTTTTTTTTGTGTGCCGGAGTTATGTATGATCATATATTTTGGATATATTCTATGTAACAACTATATTTATTAGAATATTTGTCAGACAATTAAAAATTTTAAAAATTTAGGCATTATAACGATATCACAATATTTGATTATAAAAATATACAATGTTATAATTTTTTTTATCAACTGTTGTTTTATTAAAAAGTATAAAAATTACGATAAAATAGTGTCATTTATTGTTTTCTTGTAATTAATGAAATTTATCTCAGAGGCAATTTATTGAAAGGGTTCAGCTATCAATCTATCTTATAGAAAATTGAATTCTTTACAAAAAAGGTCCTTTGCAATTTAGGTGTCAGAACAATAGTTTAGGAGAAAAAATAAAAAAACCACGACTTTTGAGCAAAAATCGAATGTAAAATTTTTTACTGGCGTGGTAACTCATAAATTGAAAATAAGCTGTCAAAGATTTTAAAGAGGAAGGATTCCTCTACAACTTCTGCCCATGGTCAAATGAATATCATGAAATGTCGCTATGCTATAGATAATTTAAGCAAAAAAAATTATTTTAACGGGTTAATTATATGGGAAAACTTTAGATTCCATCCAGCGAGTACTTAAGGAATTAGAAATTAAGAACTATGCTCCATTGGTGAGAATTTTTTTCTATGTTCCAGAACAAATATTTCGTCAATGGAGTGAGAAAAAAAAATAGTCGTCTTAAATGAAGCACCCTAATATATATATGTATATATATAGCATATATATATATATATATATATATATATATATAGTATATATATATATATATATATATATATATATATATATATATGTCAGGAGATAATATCGAGCTGGGTTTTCCTAGAGATAGGGAAATTCCCAATATTTTAGTTTTTGTCTGTTAGTTTTAAGCAAAATTGTAAGAAGCACTAGAATATTTAATAATTATTTATAACTTAAGCCGACTATAATTTTTATGGTTATGGCAATGGGCTTGAGTCCAGAGTGATACAATGGTCACCAAAAACATGTAGCCGAGGTCACAGGATAGAAGCTAAAAAGTATAAGAAGTTAAAGATATCGACAGACAATGAGGGCTGTCAGAGAATATTTTTTGAGAGAAGAAGTACTTATGGTACCTGAGACGAGTAGTTCTCGTTGAGCATTGATCAAGTAAAGACATCGAATATATCCTCCTGACCCTGTGGATTCGTTCTCAGATCTCATTTCCTCAGCGCTTTTACCTTGTATATTAATTATATTTGGATAATTAATCGTAGTATTGTTTATACAAGTTAGCGTACATTAAATTTCAAAATTTAGATCAGTGTTATATTTTAATTATTCTAAATTAATAAATAATTGAATAAACGAATCTAATGGACAGTACTAACGCCCCTAATAATGCTTTTCCGACATCAGAAGTGGGATCAGAATCATTTGCTGCATTCTCCTCTGAGCAATTTAAAACTATTTTTGGAAATGCAAAGCAAAAGTATTGTGAAGCTAATGAAGGCTATCACAAAACCGGCGTCACTGAATCGTAGTATTTCACTACCGAAATTTAACCAGGGAAATTCAAACGCGGATTCGTTTACTTGGTGTGCGACAGTGAATGTGTGTTTTGTGAAATGTGTTTGGTGGAATGTCTTCTTGGAGACAGCCCAAGTCGAAA
>NW_025401848.1:0-3051 GCF_020080835.1 Cotesia glomerata
TCTAATTTGAATTTTTAGACGCTCCCGCCAAAAACTAATTTTAATAAAAGTTAAAAATTACTAAAAATTAAGCTGTGTTATGCTTCCATCTAGTGGATATTATTTTTATTTTATTTAAGGTTTTACTTACTGTAGTTCTTTCGCCCGGGAGTATTAAAATACTCGGTTTTAGTGCGGGAAAGGAAATTTAAATATATTTAAATGACATAAAACGTTTCGAGGGTTTGTTTGTTGATCAATTAGAGATTATTTCGATTCTTTTATTTTAATAATATACTAAATCAAATATTAATATAGATATTTTGAAAATTTACAAAGTTAAGCTCTAGCATTTTATCGTTTCTGAATTCCCGAGGAGAAGTGGAGTTACAAAAATGTCGGTCCAAAAATCTCGACCCTCACGTCTCCCTCCATACTTCACACTTACATACTCTAAACTAATACAGTTGTGCTTGTCCTTAACGTTGCGCCTATACATACAATAATACTTATCCAAGATGTACACTAATACTTATTCATATAAATATATATATAGTATGCCAAACTGAGACTTATATAGTTTTAACTAAGGATTTTCTTATTACTTTAAGGTTCTTATATTTTTAGTTTTCATATCTTATTAATTAATTGTTTACTAAGTCCTTGGTATTTCATTATAATTGTTTTGTCACTGTAATTATCACAATTACTAGCACTATCCTTATCATTATATTTCAATTATTGTTGTTAATTTTACATTTTAGTTTAAAATTAATATTATTATTATTATTACAGTATCATTATTACATATAATATTTCAGTTCTATAATATTGTTGACATTATTGGACATTCGTAAGTTAATTATTTCCTATACTATTGCTATTTCATTATTTTCGAACATCATTTATTAACGTTTCAAAGTGTTATTACGATAATAAAATGTAATTATTGGTTAATGAATTTCTAAACGTTGCGGCTGTGGTCCGTCTTGTGCATTCTGTATCGCATTTGCCCTGTTCTTCACCCCTTCTTAGGCTCTTGGAACAGTGACACGGGGAAACCACAGAGAAAACCCATGTCGATACATATATTACAATGTGAATCTACTGTTGTAAATACATTAATTAATTAATATAAAATACAATTCTTAGATCAAAATATTAAAGTTATTAAAATTATAAAGGTTTGTTAGCTATTCATGTAACAGTCAATGTGACTGTTGGTTGAGTTTTACAATTTTCAGTTTTTCTATTTCTTTTATGTTTATATTTTACGACTTTCTAGAAAATATTCGAGTAAGATGTCTAAATAACCAAGAGAACCCTTGAAAACTTCAACACGTGTTTTCCTTTTATGTGTTTTCACAAAGGTCTAATTGTTAGACAACACATGTTGGTCTTATTCAAGTATATATGTTTTTTTTTTTTATTGTTTCTAAGAAGTTTTACCCGAGTCTATTTATTATCATTTGGTTCGGAAGAATGTTCAACTAAAATTTACGAGTTACAAAAATCTTCTTGTGAGATTTCAAACTAAAAATGGAAATATTTTATTCTATATATATATATATATATATATTTTTTTTATTAAATTATTTTGAATTCGCGCTTCGTTGATTGTAGCGTCACCTTTCGGATTCAGCTGATGGCATTACAGCTGTTAACAGTTAAGGTGACTTTAATAAAAGTTAAAAATTACTAAAGACTAAGCTGTAAACAGTTAAGGTGACGTTTGTAGGTTAGTTGAAAACTAGAATTATTGAACAATGATTAATGAACAACTAAATGTATTGATATTCTCTGTAAATCTAATAGTATTTATCAAAAGCAGGGTATCTCGTTGGTGTATTCACTGTGGTATCCTTTTAATATATAAGAAAATTTTTGAAAAATTACGTGGTTCCCAGAAATAAATCGAAAATAATAGAAATTAAGAAAAATTAAAAATTTGAATTTTTAGACTTTCCCGCCGAAAATTGATATTCATAAAATTTGAAAATTACTAAAGACTAAGCTGTAAACAGTTAAGGTGACGTTTGTAAGTTAGTTGAAAACTAGAATTATTGAACAATGATTAATGAACAACTAAATGTATTGATATTCTCTGTAAATCTAGTAGTAGTTGTCAAAAGCAGGGTATATCATTGGTGTATTTACTATGGTAGAGCCGTTTAAAAGTTATTCCAAAAAAACCACGTTAAAAAAATTTTTTTTTGTAGTTTTTTTGAGATTTCTCAAAATCTACTGGTCCGAACCGATTTAAAGTGTATTCTAAATCTAAGTTTGGTCAAGCCCTTTCGAATGGCACCAGCCGCAATGAAATCAGTCAATCCGTTTAAAAGTTATAAAAGAGTTCGTTACACACACACACACACACACACACACACACACACACACACACACACACACACACACACACACACACACACACACACACATACGGACACATACAGACATCATCGTGAAAACATTCAGGAAAGCTTCCTAGGACCTCAAAACATCGAGATCTGATGAAAACTCAATTTTCGAAAAACGGGGTAAAACCAATAACTTTCCGATTTTTGCAAATTTTCAATTTTTATTCACAAATGAATAAAAGACAATAGGTCCGCATGGTTTTATTTTATAACAAGATTTGACTAATTTCTAAAAGTTAATTTCCAATTTATTTTATAATATTTTCAAACACAGAGATATTAACAATATTTTGTACTTTAAATAACATAACTAGAATACATAGCTTAAAAAAATATCCAAGTACTTACATTTACGGCAAAAAAAAAAAAAAATTGTTTATAAAAATTTTTTAAATATAAACATTAGGTCAATAATTAACATTGCATCATAAAAACATTCCTTCGTTGATAGTCATTATAATGCGTATATTTATTTATGATTACACAAACATGTACATACGTTTAATATATTGTTTTTCCAAATAAAAAATTTTTTCAATAAAAAATCAAATTGCATTCAGTTGATTATAACAAGTAATAAATATAGTTTAAAAAAACTAAAGAACACGCTTTTATAAATAATATCGAACTAAAAAGTGGAAAATAAAAAGTGGAA
>NW_025401849.1:0-3049 GCF_020080835.1 Cotesia glomerata
TTTGTAAGAAAAATACGTAAGCACTTTTAGAATTCGCAGGCCATCTTACTGATTGTACAGTCTCATCATCTATTTGGATCCAAGATAAATTATGTTTAATCATTGCAACATGATGATTTGTAGAATTACCATCTTTTGAAGAGTCAAAGATAGCACTTACAACAGAATAATTTGTATTACATAATGTTATTTTTGCTTTGGGCACCGATTTTATAAATCCTTTTTTCCTATTTGTTAATTTATTTTTTCTTTTGATGGACAAATGTAATTTTACAACTAATATCTGTTGCAAGGAATTGAATGAAATTTTTGTTAGGGTTTCTTTGACTTCTTTACAATTTCCACATAATTTTAAATTAGTAAACCAATATCCAAATGATGAATCAATTAATTCTTGTAGTTCAAATGTTTTTTTCTCATCATATATTGAAACATGTAATATATTTTCTAATATACTGTAAGAATTAGAATAATTGCACGTTTTGCATCGATCATTAATTTCTAATTTAAATTGCACTAAATTTCTAATATCACAATTATCATCACAAATTTTTAGAAATACTGATACAGGATCGTTATTTGTAATAGAACAAGGCTGCTCTATTAATAACTCTTTAATGTCACTGGACTTTAAAACTAATTCGCGATTATTATATTTGCTAAATAAATTACTAAGTTTATTGTTGACAGATTGATTCTTTAGGCCATGATTGATTAATAATTTTCTAATTATTGTATTATTAAACATACATTGAATAATTGAATTAAAACCATCGGAAACGTTATCACAGTTTTCGATACCTCGAAATTCTGATAAACTAAGGAAAGCTTTTTTCGCATTTTTGGGTTCAATTTGAATAGAATGTTCATCAACTGCCCAAATCATGTCCCATACTTTTTTGCCACCGGGTATCAGGAATTGGTATGTTAGGTAAATCAGACCTATAAATTTTTCTTAAACTTGATTATATTCTTTAATTGCTGAAGAGCTTGCTTTAACAGAATGAGGATCAAAATTAATTAAATGTAATCCACGTAACTCTGTTACACGAGATAAGGGCTACATAAATTTGACCAACATTAAAAAATGGTGTTTCCTGCTTCAATGATAGCATTTTTTAGACTTAAACCTTGACTCTTATGAATAGTCACTGCATAACTCAAGCATAATGGAAATTGTTCTCTAACAACAAAAGCTCTTTCAAATAATTGAAATTTTACTTTAATCTTCTCAATAGCGTATTCGGTATCTGCACCAAAGTCTATATTGATAGCTTGTATTTCACTCCCATCAATCGACTTGGAGACTGATTTAACTGTTCCAATAGCGCCATTTACTAGACCAAGAGTAACATCAATATTTCGACGTAACATAACTTTCGCACCAATTTTTATTGTTATAGTTTTAGCAAGTCCAGCTGATTGATTAGCATTGTCTTCTATTTTATTTAAAGTGTCAGATACTTTTTTTATCAAAGATTTATTACAATCTAAGTGGTCACGAGCCGTCAGTATAATTTCTTCAGAAGAAATTTTACTCGTCATAACTGAATTTATTAAATCACATTGCTTACAAGTAGGTACCAAACAGACTGAATCCGACGGCAATTTATCAATGTAATTACATATTTCATGTAATTTTTCATTATACGAAAGAGACGGATCAATAGTAATTTTTCTCTGCTCCAATAATTTGATGTCGTCATTAGTCATAGAAGCAACTCGTACTTGAGAAAGCAGCTGACCATAAATATTATCAGTTTTTTGTCTCATATTAATTTTTAGTTCTTCATAACAGAATAAGTCGGTCCATAAATTAATACTACACAATGACCCAACATACTTTTCAGCATCTTGAGATGATAATGTGACATAACTTGGATTTTCATGTACAGGAGGGAGTTGGAGTAAATCTCCGAAAACAACAACATGTTTACCTCCGAACCAATCATCGACATCAAAAATTTCTACTAGTCTTAAATGTATATATATCAGAGTAATATTTGAGACCATTGATATCTCATCAATGATAAACAGCGTTGTGTTTTGTAACTGATCACGTAATGCTTTTAGCACGTTGTCAGACAATTGCGTATAAGATGGTGTGAAACCATGTTCGACAGGCAATTGAAATACTCGATGTATAGTCAATCCATTAATATTGAAAGCAGCAATCCCAGTAGGGGCTGTTACAACTGTTTCTCGATTCAATTATTCTCTAATCCAACGTTTTATTACATTAATTAGAAAACTTTTTCCTGTACCACCTTCTCCGCTAACATTCAATCTTAATTTAGTATTATCAGATAATACGTTATTTTTAATTTTTTCAAAAACTTTCATTTGATCAGCGTTCATGTTATTAATCATATCAGCTAGAGTACAATTATTATTATCATGCTTTTGTGCAGTATCATTGATTTCTTTAGCTATTATTATATATGTATTTCGGCAGCATCACAGTTTGACATGACTTTTCTGTGAATCATCATTATTATTATCATCTGCGTCATTATTGCATTTATTTTCAATCAATTTTTATGTATTCTAAACCTTTTTTCAAATTCTTCATTTCATTATTCATGATAATCATTAGCTTGTTGAAGCATATACTGCTGATGAGTAAATGACTCTGTTATTAATGATTTTTCAAAATCCATTTTTTAGAAAGCTCATCTGTATTACGCCATGGTTTGAGAAATAATAATAATAACAATGAGTAAAAATAATCCTCTGGTCGATTTGCAATATTATATCTAAAATGATTAATTAAAATAACCTCTTAACCGTTTTTCAAAAATAATCCTGGACGTATTTCATAATACTCATTAATATTATTTTTGGTTCTGTCTTAGTTGTATCGTACCATTTAGCAAAAAATTATACAAGCATAAATTTTTCTAAATCTTTTAGGGACTTGGTTAAGATGGGATAATCATCAATCAATGAAGGACAAAAATATATCTCAAGTTGATTCGGGATCATTGCGATGCTAATTTTTTCAATTTCTTCTTTTGGTTTTTAACTTTCTATTTCTTATCATTCGGAC
>NW_025401850.1:0-3047 GCF_020080835.1 Cotesia glomerata
ATATATAGAAGTATAAAATATATATTGAATATATATGAAGGCTTATGTCGAAAACAAAAAGAGTTCTTGGAAAGAACGAGTGCTCAAGTCTTCCAGGAACTGCCACTGTTTATTGTGTGATTCGCGACGATCGGCCGGCTTAGATGCTGCGTCACAAAATCGACTCGTATCTTCGAAAATAATTCGAATTTTGAAAAATTCATTTAAGGACATATTTTAAGGGTCTAAACTTTGAAAATATGCAAAAAAAAAAATCGATTTTTTCTCAAATTTCTAGACCAGAATACCCCTATAATTATATTGGCTTTCATTAACTGTCTCATTCCGTAGTCATTGTCGGGTTATTACTTGTAGATGTATAAATTAATATGAGTGGTATACAAAATATAAACCTCGAGTCTTACAGATCAGAAGTGGGATTAGAAATCCGTGTTCCGTGGAAAGTGTGGTGTATTAATGTTATAATAAGTTATAATATATTAATTATAATTGAGAAGTTATTGTTAGTGCAAATATTGTGGTTTCGCATCAGTTTCAAGGTCATTACGTTGAGTGCTGGGTCAACTCTACTCAATCCTCAAATTTGGCTACTTCGTAGTTAGATCACCCAAGTGCATGTTACTACATCTTCGAAAATTGCAACTTCTCTGAAAAATTGAAGTAGTTAAGAATATCCATAGCTGTGGTCGAGATAGGCTTTGAAGAGGCGTCGTACTTGCAGAAGGAACCAGGACTAAAGCATCTGGAGAAGGTGGAATTATGAAGAAGCAGAACATCTCAATGGTGAGCTGTTTTGCAACCAAAATTGCATTCTCAGCAAGTTCACCAGCAATCGGTGCAGAGAATGGATGATGAGTTCAACGCTGAAGAAGTTACTGGATTCAACGTCAGAGCGATATCAACAACGAATGATTACGATAAATTAAATCATCAGCAAATGAGGAATCAGGGCCTAAAGCTGGTCAACTCATTATCGCTCATTTGGTAATACGACACTGAGTGTCAGCGTTATAATGAACGATAATATTTGGTAATGTAGAAGTTAAAAGTAAATAATTATGATATAACTTGAGTTGGTATATTAAGAGGTATAATTAAGTAGGCTTAGTAATGCTTGCTCGATAATAAATAAAGTGTTATTGCAAGTAGTAATTGTAATAACATGAAGAAATTGTATTTTAGAATTGTATTGTTAGGTATAGTTAGTATATATACTCAAATCTGATTGAAAAATAATGAATAAGCATGTTAATAATATATATAAAATAAATGACACCAAGTTTGAAGAAATTATCTTTGGCAAAACTATAAAATATAACCCGGCGGTCACATATATTTTGTGAACAATACACAAAGGAGAAAGTAGAAACTAGTAAATAGTTATAACGTAGAAATTCGAAATGCCTAAATAACACATGTTGGTATAAAAGTGTTTCTAGTTAAAGTCTTTGAAAAGTTCAAAATATCCTTTTCGTTAGTCGTTGAAAATAAATATTACGTGTGTTGCCAGTAACTCAATAAGTAAAATTCATTGTTAGTAGTAAAATTATGTTGAGTCGAGTTTAAGAAAATTTTAAAGACATAACAACACAAAACAGATGGTTTCAAGGACATAGTATTAGAATTACTATACGAGGAAACCTCGGGTTTAGTTTTCTCACAGCCGAGTCTTTCTCGCAAGAAACCCTTGTTTTATTACCTTATTGTAAATACTAAAAAGTTGAGTGGCAACCATGTGTCGGTTACGGACTAAGTAAACTCATCGGTATAATGCACAAAGGACGAAGTAGTTCTACAATAGATTGTAAAAAATTATTGTATAGTGTATTATTGAAATGCTCCTTAGCATTGATTGTAAGCTAGTTAAAACAAAAGATAATTATCTAATTTCACCAATTTTACGTTAGTATGATAGCACTATCATTTGAGTTAGAAAATCAGATAATTTTATAAGAAATGTTATTTAACAAATTTTAACGTCCCATAATATTATTGAATCGGCTAGACATGTTTACACAAGATGTAAATAAAATTGTTAAGCGTTTGATATCGTAAAGAAGAATTGTAGCAGAGGAAAGACGGGCCCTTTAACAACGAAAAAGGTCAACTGCACTGAGCTCTGAAGAACTTAGAATTGAAGAACGGCAGAACAGCATAAGCCGATGGCAACTACAATGGGATGCTGCAGAGAAGGGTAGGTGGACGCACCGTCTCATACCTAGGATCGACATTTGGCTTAACCGGAATCACGGTGAGGTCAATTACTATCTTACGCAGATGTTGTCGGGACATGGGTGTTTTCGAGAGTATCTACACCGCTTTAAGCACGATGACTCTTCGGAGTGCCCGTCCTGCTCAGGAGCTGCTGAAGACGCGGAGCACGTCTTCTTTGTATGTCCTCGTTTCGATCCACAGCGTGAAGAACTGGAGAGGATCCTGAACCAGAGAATGCAACCAGATTCACTAGTGGAAGTAATGTTGTCATCAGAAGCTGCCTGGAACGCTACCAACACGTTTGCAGAAGATTATCACAGCGTGGCCACCGACGACCTAACTCTGCGGAGCTGGTCGCAGAATACAAAAAGGCCCGTCGAGAACTGAACAAGGCCATCAAAGATAGCAAAAGACGCTGTTGGAAGGAACTCGTCGATGAGGTAGAAAAGGACTCATGGGGCAGACCGTATAGGGTGGTCATGACCTACCTGAAGCGCCAGCCAATGCCATCACCTACGTGTCCACAGCTCCTGGAAAGAATAGTTTCTACGCTGTTTCCTCGACAAAGTAAGTTCGGCTATTCTTCATTGCCAGTAAATCAAGAAGATATTCCACCTGTCACAGAAGAGGAACTGATGGAGGCGTGCAACCGAGTAGGGAATAATAAGGCGCCGGGATTGGATGGAATCCCGAATATCGCATTAAAAACAGCTATTAAAGCAGCGCCAAATCTATTCTTAGATACCTACGATTCGTGCCTCAAAGAAGGGATTTTTCCTAGAAGATGGAAACAGCAAAGACTTGTACTTCTCCCTAAAGGGAAGAAGCCACCG
>NW_025401851.1:0-3046 GCF_020080835.1 Cotesia glomerata
AACAGGTAACAAATATTTGATAACAGTTAATAAGTAATTCTGTTTGGTACGATTTATTAACTTCGTTAATAAATATTTTAATCAATTGAGTTGAGTTAATATTGTTGTTAACTGTTAAAAATATTTATTTGTATAAAACGCATAAAATAGCTATTTTCTTTTGACACTTTTTATAACCTTATGGCATGAACAATACATGATATTAATTTAATTTACACTATAAATAAATTAACGTTTTTAATACTTAAAAATATATAAAGAAGATAATTATGAGCTGTGATAGAATTTTGGTACATTTTATAATAAAACGTTATTATAACATAATATAATCAATGCAAATAATTTAGAAAGATGATTTTTCATTTATAATCAATCTTTTATATCTATGTGACATTGCAGGCAGAAACAAATTCACTCTACGAAATCTTTTATTAACTGTTAATAAATATTCGTTAAATATAAATAAATATTATTAACTATTAATAAATCTACTTTCATCCCAAATAAATATTTATTTAATGTTGAAAAATATTTATTAAAATTTAATAAATTAAATAATTGTTTTCAAATAAATTAAATTATTAATAGTTAATAAATCCTCCTATCAGTGCATAACCTATTTAATCAATTAAACTAACTTTGTTACAACTCCAATATTAGCATAAGAGGAATAACAATAATGGATAGACTGTTCTGCCAGAAGCATCGTAAATGTCGCTAGTCACTATGGGTCTGACGCCCATAGTGACATTGGCGCATCGGCTATAACTATTGTCGATGTTACTAGTCCCACCATAGCCAAATCATCTATGCTGACGATTTTTTATCCAATGAAAAATCTTCTAAACCATACAGTATGGTGTTCACACCCATAGTGACATAGTGATATCCGCAATGCATTTCTTTCCGTGTAGGATAGCCGGGACGATACCCTTCAACTTTTTTTGGATTGACATTGTCATTCATTACAATCAGCGGATTTTTATTATCGACATTTTCACTAAGAACCATGTCATCAACTAAATCAAAAGTTATTATCACCGGGTTCGAATTGTTAATAAAAACTTTATTAATCTGTTATATCTATAAAAACAATAATAAATTTTGAAAATGATTACAAATAATTGAAATTAATTTTAAAAAACCATCAACTCACCGTATGATTGATAAGGCGCGTTTTGATTTTTGAAGTATGAATGCTGCTTCCATTTGAAAAGTGACCAGTAAATATGCAAAACTAGCATAAAATAATTTTTATGAGCCGCATTGTTTAGCTACTGATAGTAAATTTAAAAAACAAATCCATTACGATATTAAAAATGTTAGAATACGTCTAGAATCTTTAATATATTTAAAATTGCTCGAGAATTCGATAGTGACTGAGCAGTTTGAAGTCAAGTTGTCGACTGAATGCTCTGCAAAGTGTGTAACTTTGTTCGAGTTGTTGCTAATGACAACTGCAGCTCACCGTGTAGAAAAACATCGTTAACATTTGTGACAAGCTTCGTAGAAAGGACACGTCAACTAGGCCAACTATTACTCAATTATTAGAGGATAGTAATTATTACTGTTATAAGACTCGGATATTTCCGCAAAGAATACAGCGTGCTAGTTGATAAAAAACTGCCCAGGATATTCTGCATTGAGCTTCTGTGTCATTAATTTTCCATCAATAAACATATAAAGCCACGTACGCTAGAAACTTTATTTTTGCATATTTCTAATTCGAGATCAGTACAATATGTCGATATATTTATTCTAATATAGGTCAAAGGATGTATTTTCAAAAATGTCTTAGTGGAGAAATTATACAAAAAATCAGTAAAACAGTTGACCCTACAGGCCATCCTTACAACTTCTTGCTGACTTTAAAATGTGAAGTACTCCAAATTTCACATTCTAGAAAATCGAGTGCGCTTCGCGCACTTATGTCAAACTGTTTATTATCGACAATTTAATTAATCAATATTTTTACAAATTTTATTCATTAATATTTAACCGTTACCATAGTAACTGTTACCATGGTGACCGTTGCTATGGTAACCTTTGCTTTGGTAACCGTTGTTATGGTAACCGTTGCCAAAGTGGTTACCATAGCAACGAAAAAGCGACAACAATGAAAACTTCGCATCAACTTTTTAATAGAGGATTACGACGTTTTTGAGCTCTTAGAGCTGCATTTCTATCGGTCGAGCCGTTCAAAAGTTATAAGAAATTTACACACACACGCGAAGAGACATCCTCGTAAAAATGGTCAGAACAACTTCCGTAATGAAAC
Source organism: Cotesia glomerata (assembly GCF_020080835.1). Classification (NCBI taxonomy): domain Eukaryota; kingdom Metazoa; phylum Arthropoda; class Insecta; order Hymenoptera; family Braconidae; genus Cotesia; species Cotesia glomerata. The sequence goes on from NW_025401851.1 coordinate 2,279, forward strand.
CAATAACTTTTCGACTCTTTGAAAATCATTGATTTTCATAGCGGGAAGTAACAAACAAATTCGTTATCATTCAATAGAGCATTTTAATGAAAATGTGATGCGATAAAATTTATAAGGAATTAAAAATTAATTACGTAAACTCCCGACAGGTTGAAATATAGAGAGTATCTGGTAGGTTACTTTTGTCGTCATATAGCTCAGTAATTAATTCATGTATCCGCGTGAGAACACAGGGATATTTTAGCTCATCTGTCCAGTAGCGCCGATAACCACCAGCGCCGCACATCCGACCAATAATGACCCCGGCGATCGCGAATTATTCACGCGTTTATCGTCGCCCTACTGCGACACACTGCCTACACTTATCGCCTCTTCTCTCTCGGTCTCTCTCAGTTTTTACACGCTGTCGCATGCGCGACGACATTATACTTCACGCCTGTATGCAATATTAACGCGATAACGTTTTAACCAAACATTAACTCCATATCATACTTACACACTTATTAATTTCGCTATAAAAAATATCTCATGGTTTATAATGATATGCTACTCTGAAATTTATAATTTCATTTTGTGTTGAATATTTTATGAAAGTTTATTCAATATTTACTGGCATTTTATTAAAAATAATTAATTTTCTATTTTTTAATCATTATTATTTAATTATGAATCATTTTTCGTATTAAATAAAAAATTTTTTGCTAGAAATTAACTCAATTTTACTTCTTTTTAATTTTTTGACTAATCAATTTTTGTAATCCAATTATT
>NW_025401852.1:0-3044 GCF_020080835.1 Cotesia glomerata
TCTTTGCTAGACTAGAGAACAGATCTTTTCAACTAGAGAAAATATTTTGGATAAAATAATTTTTTTACTTCAGAAAATTTTTATCTGACGGCTTATGTGTCCATATGTTGCGATATCAGAAAAGTTAGAATGACCATATATGATTACATACGTCTATATGTGGCCATATGTGAAAATGTAAATCTCCAAACAGAATAAAAAATTTACTTGAATCAAATAAATAATTTTGAAAAGTTTTATCTTCTTGATTTGAGTAAAAAAATTCTTAAACTAAGACATTTTTGTTGGTTTAAGTAAATTTTACTTAAGAACATGTAGGACAGAGAATATTCAAATTTTGGACAAAATACTCAAACGCTTTTTGACCAAGTAATTTTTGAAGAAAAAATTATTAAACTTGGCCGGAGTATGTTAATAATAGTCCTTTGTAAATTGATTTTTCTATTTTTAAATTTAATCATTGAAAAAAAATAACAAAATGATAAATAAATAGGTAGAGTTCGCGCGTAAAACTGCCTTATCTCCGGGCCCATCATATATTCAAGTAAATAAACTTTACTATAAAGAAATTACTCATAAACTTAAGGAACCAAATATAATCTTTTGAGATTGATTTAATTTTTTGGTTAATCTTTACTTTAGTTTAGATTACTTATAAGACAGAATTATTAAAATGCAACTAGGTTTGAATAGGTTCTAATTGTCAACAAAAATTTCATTTACTATAGTAAATAAACTATAGTTTAATTTTTTTGAACAGTGTTGGGAGTATTGACAGTCAGCCTGATAATCTTCAGTGCATTTTATGTGTTTCAAATAAACAATCCGATATATTCAATTGGCATTTGTTATCACTAGTCCAAACTGAATTACCGACAATAGACTGTATTACATGCTCTTAAGGAAGTCCTTTCGCTCCAGTTGTCACAACAACTGTAGTAGTCAATTTTTAATAAATTAAAATAAAAACCCCATAAAAATTCCTAAAATTAAAAAATAAATAGTATATGAGGCATTAATCGTTGAAATTTTGGAAATTAAAAAAAAAAAATAGTTAAATACAAAAATTAATTTGACTCTTGTAAATCAGCTGTTAGTAACCTGTCCGTGATTTGGCAACGCTTTATTTCGGTTGTTTACATTTTTATTTGCACAATATAACCTTAACCATGTTTAACTTTTTGCAGTCAGTGTAAATAAATGAATTAATTTAAAATGTTTAGTCACAAAACCATAACATTCTAATGTCTCATGGCAGGAATGCTAGTATTTTTTAATTATTGTTTTATTTTTTCAATTATGAATAATGAAAATTTGTTACCAATAAATTAACTAATAAGTATGCATGAAAACATAAGGTAAGTGTTGAAGCTTTCAGTTTGAATTTATTTAATGGTCTGAAGCTCGCGCGCTACGCAACGTTGCCAAATCTTTTTGACTCCATTTTATTGTAGGTTACTTGAGAATTTTTGTATGATTTTAACATATTAATTTCTCAATAAATATTCCCTCGGTAATTGATATATTTTATTGCAAAAAAGAAACCTGAATATTTCGAAAATCTAACGCACTTTTTAAGTTTTTTTTTTACTTCATCTAATCCATGATCGATAGTATACTTCGAGAAATACCTCGCAAACGTCTGACTTTCTCGTAAGACTCTGAACAAATACTAACATTTAAAAATTTTATTTTTTCAAAAATTTGTCCGGTAAAGTATAATTTAAACCTCACTATTAGATAAATAAAGACCTTAACTATTAGAAAAAAATTAAATTTACTCATAATCTAATATTTTTTATTTTACATTGGCGGCGAAAGGACCTCCTTAGTTCAAAAATTTTACGACTTGATTCAAGGCAATTAAACTCTTCAAAGTTATTTTCTTGGTTCAAGAATTTTTTTCTTCATTCAAGTTAATTTTTTTTCAGAGAGTGATTTTTTAACATTTTGATGTAGCATTATTCTAATCACAAATTATTTTAATTATCCAAACCAAAATATTATGCCTTTATTAGATATCAAATTGTTTTTTAAAGTGATAATAAATTTTGAAATAATTGTTTTTTCGTACAAATGGAAGATTATGTAAAATGGAGTTAGACAATTTGCTAATTAGAACGTCGATATGTGACTTTATATGATAATATCGGGACATATCTGGCTTAACAAGACGTGATTTTGCACGCCTCATAAGCGGAGCGTTGAGGTAGTGCTCTACTCTCGACATTTCAAAAAAAGCAGTTTTCTCGAAACTGAAATTGATTTTTTTTTTATTTATACCGCAATTACGGTTAATCTGAGTGTACTAATATCAAATAAAATAATTTGTCAGGCACATAAAATATATTTCAATAACAATTATTTTGTTTAACATAGTAAATAATAACATTAAAAATAATCTTTTCTGGACGTCCGTGGTTCAGGGTGCTTATGGATTACGTATGTGGCAGGAAATTGCTCGGAAAAGATGATCGTATCGGAATACTTTTTTATTATCTAAAGTAACACACTAGGAGCTTTCAATTAATCACGACTGTTCAATTCACTGTCAAAAGAATTATTATTTATAAAAAACTAATATATGACTCTTATTTTTGTATATCTATCTATACATTTTATTATAGTATTTTTTTCCTCAATCTTAGAATTATGGCGCCACTAAACCATAGTAAAAGCTTTTGTTTTATTATTTTGCTTTTTATATTTTTATTTTAATGAATTTAATTTGTAAAAATGTGATTATGAGGCGTGCACTTTTGATTTTTCCAAACTTTTGTATGACGATTAATCGTTAAGTAATCACTTAACAAGCGATGAATTTTATTGAACAAAAATTTTGTTCCAAAACGGCTTTAAAAAATTGTATTTTTTAGTTTTTAAAATTTTCAAATGTCAATTTTTTTTATAATTTTTTTTTCCATAATTTATTTGTTATAGAATTTTAAAAATTATTAAATATATGCTAAATTAATTTTCATATTTTCGTTATATATGGCCATAACTGAAAACTTTTTTATGAATAGTAAAGATTTTTTGTATTA
>NW_025401853.1:0-17584 GCF_020080835.1 Cotesia glomerata
TCTCAAAAATTTTCGATTTTTTTTTTTTTCCTTAAATTTTTCAAGTCACTAATACAAGTATTCGAGAGAAAAAATGAAAAAAAAAAATTTTTTCATTTTGATAAAAATTATGACATTTTCAGAGCGAAATTCTTGCTCCTTTAATTTTTCAAAAGTTCAATCTAAGTGGGAAAAAACGGTTGGCTGGATTGAATTGAAACTTTGTAGGGTTTTTGTGGGTATATTGAATAGTAAAAGGCACACTTAACGTTAGTGGTTTCCGCAATATTTTTGATTGGGCGCTTGATTTTCCAAAAAACGACAAAAAGCCCTTTTTTGGATGCTTTTTCAAATTCATGTAATGATTGAAAAAAAATTTTTTTTTCAAAATTCAATTGCCAATCCTTGGAGAGAATTTATTCAAGTTTTTAAAACCAACCTCAAAATTTCTGTGCGATCATTGGTTGCTCAGATATTGGTAATCAAAGACAAAATGATCTTTTTCCATTCAAACATCGATATCTCAGCGAGAAATGCTCGTATCGAGATTTTAAAGAAAAGAAATTAAAGCTGAATAAACAAGCTATCCGTTTCATATGGAGGTTGAGTCGAAAAAATTATTTTCACGTCCGTAGATTAAAAAAAAAAACCAAAAAAATTTCGAAAATTTTTTTTTTGGTGGTTTTCTTATGATTACTCGAAAAATATTCTCAAAAAAAAATTTTCAAACTCAGATCCAAAAACTAAACACTTAGAGCTACAATTTGCTTTTTTTTTTTTTGGTGAACGACCATTTTTGTATAAGTTACAGCCTGTTGAAAATCCCCCAAAAATTTAGATTTTTTTTCTGCTCCCTTAATTTTTGTGAGAAGTGTAGTTTATAGGTCAGGTCACACAGGTCGTGAGTCAGGTCACAGAAGTCTTATAGGTCATAGGTCACATAGGTCAAAAGTCTATGACATATGACCTATGACATTCGACCTATGACCAATGTGACCTATGACCTATGACTTTGACCAATAATTAATTTGACCTATATAGAATAACGTATTTGAATAACCTAAAAAGTGATCTTTAATTTTTGTGACCCATGACTTTTGACATATGACCAATTTGGTCTATGACCTATGACTAATGACATGACCTATTACCTGTGACCTATATGACTTATAATCGTCGACCTATGAGACCTATGAATTATGACGTAGAACCTTCTAACTTGACATGACCTATAACCTATAGAATTATGACTCAATCTGACTTGACTTATGACCTATGACCTATAACTAATGACCTATTAACTATAATATATCCTAACGTGACCTACTACATGTGTCCTGTGACCTAAGAGACCTAGAACCTATAACCTATGTGACCTATGACGTATAGCCTATGCGACTTATGACCTATGACCTAGGCCCTGTGTGTTCTATAACCTATAATCTAAGACCCATGTGACCTCTGAATAAATCATAGGGGCGTAGTCACGGAAACGACAGATCAGAACGCAAGACATCGAACAATTACTTTCTACTTTTGCGAAATAAAGATTATCGATTATAACCTTGTCCTAAGCATTATGTCCTAAGCACAATTGCTTAGGTCATCGCATACAAGGAATCTAAACTATTTTCGAGCTAATAACGCCCATAGGAGATGAGTTTCAAAATCGACAGATATCACTGTACAATATCGAAAAATTGACCTTCCGAATTTTCCGAGTCTGGTTATAATCGTGCTTAGCACATCAATTACACGTATGACTTATGACCTATGTGATCTATGACCCATGACATGTGTTTTGTGGTCAGATCTGTCGACTTTGAACCTATGTTCCTATTTGCTTGGAAAGCTCGGGAATAGTCTAGATCCCAGGTAAGGTTTGCCAATGTTGACATACGGTCCAGCCTTGGACCATTTGTTACGTTGCCAAACCTTGGTAAGTTTTTGAGTTTTGAATTACCAATGGCCCAATGATTCGACATTTTCAAGCCGAGCATTGGGTTGCACCTAAGCCTGGCCCAATAGTTCAACATTTTTGAACAAAGCCTTGAAAGATCACAACTGGCCGAAGCTTTGTCCGGAGCTCGGCCCAATGGTTCGACATTCTTACGTCAAGCCTTGAGTACACCACTGGCTCAAGCCTGGCCCGAGGCTTTGCCCAATGGATCAATATTTTGAAATCATGCCTTGGGAGATCACGACTGGCCATAGCCTTTCCCGATGCTTGGCACGATGTCTCCATACATTTTAACCAAGCCTAGAAAAATCACAACGAACCCGGTTCGATACTTGTCCCAATGCTTCAAACACTGATAGAAAAATTTAATACAATTTAATAAATGACGTAAAAAAAAAATTTTTAATGAATATATATAATGAATTAATATATTTAGTAACCGTTGACAAATTATTATTAATTTTCATATATTTGTCGCTAAAATTATATAAAACTCTCAAAACTGATAAAAAACTATACAAAAATATTTTCCATTTGACTAAAAAAAGATATTTTAAATACTTATACATATTGTGAATGATTTAAAAAAGTTTGTTAATACAAAAAAAAATTGTTAACAAGTAAGCTTAATTACTCTCTTATCCATAGACAAATTATTTTTACAAATACTTAAGGTTAGAGCCTTTGGCGCGTAACCAAATGATCCGGGTTCGAGTCCCGGTCTGGGCTGTCTGAATTATTTTTTCGGTTACCGAAAAATTCCTACTAAATAAGGTCCCTCCACCCCCCTTTATCCTTTATTTCCCCAGTTCCCAAATTTGTCTTGAATGACAAATTTAGCTATAAATTATGGCTAGATCTAGATCTAGTTGATCTAGATTTCGACCTCGTTGATCCAGATCTCGATCTTGTTGATCTAAATCTAGTAGATCTAGAACTAGTTGATCTAGATCTAATTGATATAGATCTAGTTGATCTAGATCTAGTTGATCTAGATCTAGTTGATCTAGATTCAGTTGATCTAGATCTCATTGATCTAGATCTAGTTGATCTAGATCTAGTTAATCTAGACCTAGTTGATCTAGATCTAGTTAATCTAGACCTATATAGATATCTGGATCTAGATCTACATAAGATCAACTAGATTTAGATCGAGATCAACTAGATCTAGATCGAGATCAACTAGATCTAGATTTAGAACAACTAGATCTACATCTAGATCTAGATTATTTCCCTCAAGCTTGTTACGACCTTCGTTTTTTGGTTTTCAAAGCATTGGGTCATAGTATCATCCTAAGCTTGGTTCAAGCCTTGTCAAGTAATTCGTTTCTACCTGCGATCGCTTGTGTTCGATAATGAGATTGAACGAATCTAAATCGTGTTTTTGTTGTTGTAGATTTCTATCTTGTTGATCGAGATCTTGACCTAGTTGATCTAAATCTCGATCTAGTTGATCTAGATCTCGACCTAGTTGATCTAGATCTCGATAGAGTAGACCTAAATCTAGTTGATCCAGATCTAGTTGATCTAGATCTAGTTGATCTAGATCTAGTTGATCTAGATCTAGTTGATCTAGATCTAGTTGATCTAGATCCAGTTGAACTAGATCTAGTTGATCTAGATCTAGTTGATCTAGATCTAGTTGACCTAGATCTAGTTGATCTAGATCTAGTTGACCTAGATCTAGTTGATCTAGATCTAGTTAATCTCGATCTAGTTGATCTAGATCTAGTTGAACTAGATCTAGTTGATCTAGATCTAGTTAATCTCGATCTAGTTGATCTAGATCTAGTTGATCTAGATCCAGTTGAACTAGATCTAGTTGATCTAGATCCAGTTGAACTAGATCTAGTTGATCTAGATCTAGTTGATCTAGATCTAGTTGACCTAGATCTAGTTGATCTAGATCTAGTTAATCTCGATCTAGTTGATCTAGATCCAGTTGAACTAGATCTAGATCTAGATCTAGTTGATCTAGATCTAGTTGATCTAGATCTAGTTGATCTAGATCTAGTTAATCTCGATCTAGTTGATCTAGATCTAGTTAATCTAGATCTAGTTGATCTAGATCCAGTTGAACTAGATCCAGTTGAACTAGATCTAGTTGATCTCGATCTAGTTGATCTCGATCTAGTTGATCTAGATCTAGTTGACCTAGATCTAGTTGATCTAGATCTAGTTAATCTAGATCTAGTTGATCTAGATCTAGTTGATCCAGATCTAGTTGATCTAGATCTAGTTGATCTAGATCTAGTTGATCTAGATCTAGTTGATCTAGATCTATATAGATATCTAGATCGTGTTTACTAAGATCTCGATCTAGATCGATATAAACAACAACGTTCTAGATCTAGATCAACCAGATTTAAAACAACCAGATCTACATCTAGATATAGATTATTTTCTCTCAGATCTACATCTACCTCCAGATTATTCCCTCAAGTTGATACGACCATCGTTTTTTGGTTTTCAAAGCATTGGGTCATAGTATCATAGTAAGCTTGGTTCAAGCCTTGTCAAGTAATTCGTTTCTACCTGCGATCGCTTGTGTTCGATAATGAGATTGAACGAATCTAAATCGTGTTCTTGTTGTTGTAGATTTCTATCTTGTTGATCGAGATCTTGACCTAGTTGATCTAAATCTCGATCAAGTGGACCTAAATCTAAATCTCGATCTAGTTGATCTAGATCTAGTTGATCTAGATCTAGTTGATCTAGATCCAGTTGAACTAGATCTAGTTGATCTAGATCCAGTTGAACTAGATCTAGTTGATCTGGATCTAGTTGATCTGTGAATCTAGTTGAACTACAGATCTAGCTGATCAAGATCTAGTTGATCTGGGATCTAGCTGATCTAGATCTAGTTAATCTTGATCTAATTGATCTAGATCTAGTTAATCTAGATCTAGTTGATCTAGATATAGTTGAACTAGATCCAGTTGAACTAGATCTAGTTGATCTCGATCTAGTTGATCTCGATCTAGTTGATCTCGATCTAGTTGATCTAGATCTAGTTGACCTAGATCTAGTTGATCTAGATCTAGTTAATCTAGATCTAGTTGATCTAGATCTAGTTGATCCAGATCTAGTTGATCTAGATCTAGTTGATCTAGATCTAGTTGATCTAGATCTATATAGATATCTAGATCGTGTTTACTAAGATCTCGATCTAGATCGACATAAACAACAACGTTCTAGATCTAGATCAACTAGATTTAGAACAACTAGATCTACATCTAGATATAGATTATTTCTCTCTAGATCTACATCTACATCTAGATTATTTCCCTCAAGCTTGCTGATTTAATCTTCAAGTTTAGGTTTTCAAAGCATTGGGTCATAGTATCATAGTAAGCTTGGTTCAAGCCTTGTCAAGTAATTCGTTTCTACCTGCGATCGCTTGTGTTCGATAATGAGATTGAACGAATCTAAATCGTGTTCTTGTTGTTGTAGATTTCTATCTTGTTGATCGAGATCTTGACCTAGTTGATCTAAATCTCGATCAAGTGGACCTAAATCTAGTTGATCTAGATCTAGTTAATCTCGATCTAGTTGATCTAGATCTAGTTGATCTAGATCTAGTTGATCTAGATCTAGTTGATCTAGATCCAGTTGAACTAGATCTAGATCTAGATCCAGCTATTTCAGATCTACATCTACATCTAGATTATTTCCTCAAGCTTGTCGACCTTCGTTTTTGGTCAAAGCATTTCATAGTATCATCCTAGGCTTGATTCAAGCCTTGTCAAGATAATCGTTTCTACCTGCGATCGCTTGTGTTCGATAATAAGATTGAACGAATCTAAATTGTTCTTGTTGTTGTACATTCCTATCTTGTTGATCTAGATCTTGACCTACTTGATCTAAATCTCGACCTCAAGCTGATCTAGATCTCGATGATCTAAGATCTCGATCTAGTTGATTCAGATCTAGTAGATCTAGATCTAGTTGATCTAGATCAGTTGATCTAGATCTGATAGATCTAGCTGATCTAGATCTAGCTGATCTCCAGATTCAGTTGATCTAGATCTCATTGATCTAGATCTAGTTAATCTAGATCTAGTTAATCTAGATCTAGTTGATCTAGATCTAGTTGATCTAGATCTATATAGATATCTGGGTCTAGATCTAGATCGAGATCAACTAGATCTAGATCGAGATCAACTAGATCTAGATCTAGATCTACATCTAGATACAGATTATTTCCCCCTAGATCTACATCTACATCTAGATTATTTCCCTCAAGCTTGTCACGACCTTCGTTCTTTGGTTTTCAAAGCATTGGGTCATAGTATCATCCTAAGCTTGGTTCAAGCCTTGTCAAGTAATTCGTTTCTACCTGCGATCGCTTGTGTTCGATAATGAGATTGAACGAATCTAAATCGTGTTCTTGTTGTTGTAGATTTCTATCTTGTTGATCGAGATCTTGACCTAGTTGATCTAAATCTAGTTGATTTAGATCTAGTTGACCTAGATCTAGTTGATCTAGATCTAGTTAATCTAGATCTAGTTGATCTAGATCTAGTTGATCTAGATCTAGTTGATCTAGATCTAGTTGATCTAGATCTAGTTGATCTAGATCTAGTTGATCTAGATCTAGTTGATCTAGATCTAGTTGATCTAGATCTAGTTGATCTAGATCTAGTTGATCTAGATCTAGTTGATATAGATCTCTATATAGATATCTATCTAGATATCTAGATCGTGTTTACCAAGATCTCGATCTAGATCTACATAAACAACATCGTTCTAGATCTAGATCAACCATATTTAGAACAACTAGATCTACATCTAGATACAGATTATTTCCCCCTAGATCTACATCTACATCTACATTATTTCCCTTAAGCTTGTCACGACCTTCGTTTTTTGGTTTTCAAAGCATTGGGTCATAGTATCATAGTAAGCTTGGTTCAAGCCTTGTCAAGTAATTCGTTTCTACCTGCGATCGCTTGTGTTCGATAATGAGATTGAACGAATCTAAATCGTGTTCTTGTTGTTGTAGATTTCTATCTTGTTGATCGAGATCTTGACCTAGTTGATCTAAATCTATGTGATCCAGATCTCGACCTAGTTGATCTAGATCTCGATCTAGTTGATCTAGATTTCGACCTCGTTGATCCAGATCTCGATCTAGTTGATCTAAATCTAGTTGATTTAGATCTAGTTGACCTAGATCTAGTTAATCTAGATCTAGTTAATCTAGATCTAGTTAATCTAGATCTAGTTAATCTAGATCTAGTTAATCTAGATCTAGTTAATCTAGATCTAGTTAATCTAGATCTAGTTGATCTAGATCTAGTTGATCTAGATCTAGTTGATCTAGATCCAGTTGAACTAGATCTAGTTGATCTAGATCTAGTTGATCTAGATCTAGTTGATCTAGATCTAGTTGATCTAGATCTATATAGATATCTGGATCTTGTTTACTAAGATCAACTAGATCTAGGATCGAGATCAACTAGATCTAGATTTAGAACATCTAGATCTACATCTACATCTAGATTATTTCCCTCAAGCTTGTTACGACCTTCGTTTTTAGGTTTTCAAAGCATTGGGTCATAGTTATCATCCTAGGCTTGGATCAAGCCTCGTCAAGTAATTCGTTTCTACCTGCGATCGCTAGTGTTTGATAATGAGATTGAACGAATCTAAATCGTGTTCTTGTTGTTGTAGATTTCTATCTTGTTGATCGAGATCTTGACCTAGTTGATCTAAATCTCGATCTAGTTGATCTAGATCTTGACCTAGTTGATCTAGATCTCGATCAAGTGGACCTAAATCTAGTTGATCTAGATCTAGTTAATCTCGATCTAGTTGATCTAGATCTAGTTGATCTAGATCCAGTTGAACTAGATCTAGTTGATCTAGATCTAGTTGATCTAGATCTAGATCTAGTTGATCTAGATCTAGTTGATCTAGATCTAGTTGATCTAGATCTAGTTGATCTAGATCTATTTGATCTAGATCTATATAGATATCTGGATCTTGTTTACTAAGATCTCGATCTAGATCTACATAAGATCAACTAGATCTAGATCGAGATCAACTAGATCTAGATTTAGAACATCTAGATCTACATCTACATCTAGATTATTTCCCTCAAGCTTGTCACGACCTTCGTTTTTTGGTTTTCAAAGCATTGGGTCATAGTTATCATCCTAGGCTTGGTTCAAGCCTTGTCAAGATATTCGTTTCTACCTGCGATCGCTTTTGTTCGATAATGAGATTATTCAAATCTAAATTGTGTTCTCATTGATCTAGATCTCGATCTAGTTGATCTAGATTCCGACCTCGTTGATCCAGATCTCGATCTAGTTGATCTAAATCTAGTAGATCTAGATCTAGTTGATCTAGATCTAATTGATCTAGATCTAGTTGATCTAGATCTCATTGATCTAGATCTCGATCTAGTTGATCTAGATCTAGTTGATCTAGTTGATATAGATGTAGTTAATCTAGATCTAGCTGATCTAGATCTAGTTAATCTAGATCTACTGATAGATCTGGTTGATCTGGATCTAGTTAATCTGTCTGATCTGGATTATATCCGATTCAGACTCAGATCTAGATCTACTTAAGATCAACTAGATCTAGATCGAGATCAACTAGATCTAGATTATTTCCACCTAGATCTACATCTACATCTTGATTATTTCCCTCAAGTTGATACGACCATCGTTTTTTGGTTATCAAAGCATTGGGTGATAGTATCATCCTAAGCTTGGTTCAAGCCTTGTCAAGTAATTCGTTTTTACCTGCGATCGCTTTTGTTTGATAATGAGATTGAACGAATCTAAATCATGTTCTTGTTGATCGAGATCTTGACCTAGTTGATCTAAATCTCGATCTAGTTGATCTAGATCCAGTTGATCTAGATCTAGTTGATCTAGATCTAGTTGATCTAGATCTAGTTGATCTAGATCTAGTTGATCTAGATCTAGTTGATCTAGATCCAGTTGAACTAGATCTAGTTGATCTAGATCTATTTAATCCAAATTTAGTTGATCTAGATCTAGTTGATCTAGATCTAGTTGATCTAGATCTAGTTGATCTAGATCTAGTTGACCTAGAGATCTAGTTGATCTAGATCCAGTTGATCTAGATCTAGTTGATCTAGATCTAGTTGATCTAGATTTAGTTCATCTAGATCTAAACTATCTAGATCTAGTTGATCTAGATCTATATAGATATCTGGATCTTGTTTACTAAGATCAACTAGATCGAGGATCGAGATCAACTAGATCTAGATTTAGAACATCTAGATCTACATCTACATCTAGATTATTTCCCTCAAGCTTGTTACGACCTTCGTTTTTTGGTTTTCAAAGCATTGGGTCATAGTTATCATCCTGGGCTTGGATCAAGCCTCGTCAAGTAATTCGTTTCTACCTGCGATCGCTAGTGTTTGATAATGAGATTGAACGAATCTAAATCGTGTTCTTGTTGATCGAGATCTTGACCTAGTTGATCTAAATCTCGATCTAGTTGATCTAGATCTCGACCTAGTTGATCTAGATCTCGATCAAGTGGACCTAAATCTAGTTGATCTAGATCTAGTTAATCTCGGTAAAGAGCCATATTAAAGCAAATTTTAAGGAGTTGGGAAAGAACGGATAGGGGAAAAGGGGACCTACTCAGTGTGGAATTTTTCCGTAGTGAAAAAATTAATCAGACAGCCCAGACTGGGGAATCGAACCCAGATCTTTGGTTACGCCAAGGGCTCTACCAGTTAAGCTATCCGATACAAGTACTGACTCAGATTTACAAGACCCACCGAGCAAACAACGCCACCGTCCATCTTACGGTAAGAGCCATATTAAGCAAACCTTAAGGGAGTTGGGAAAGAACGGATAGGGGCAAAGGGGGACCTACTCAGTGGAATTTTTCCGTACTGAAAAAATTAATCAGACAGCCCAGACTGGGGAATCGAACCCAGATCTCTCGGTTACGCGCCAAAGGCTCTACCAGTTAAGCTATCCGGAGACATTGTCCGTAACTACCATTCCGTCACCTAATAAGACCTACCGAGTAATAAACACCACCGTCCATCTTACGGTAAAGAGCCATAATTATAAAGCTAAATTTGTCATTAAAGACAAATTTGGGAACTGAGGAAATAAAGGATAAAGGGGAGAAGGGACCTTACTCAGTAGGAATTTTTCGGTAACCGAAAAAATATTCAGGCAGCCCAGACCGGGACTCGAACCCGATCATTTGGTTACGCGCCAAAGGCTCTACCAGTTAAGCTATCCGAGACATTGTCCGTAACTACCATTCCGTCACCTAATAAGACCTACCGAGTAATAAACACCACCGTCCATCTTACGGTAAAGAGCCATAATTTATAGCTAATTTTTTCCTTAACGACATATTTGGGTACTGGGGAAATAAAGGATAAAGGGGAGAAGGACCTTACTCAGTAGGAATTTTCGGTAACCGAAAAATAATTCAGACAGCCCAGACCGGGACTCGAACCCGGATCATTTGGTTACGCGTCTAGTTAATCTAGATCTAGTTGATCTAGATCCAGTTGAACTAGATCTAGTTGATCTAGATCTAGTTGATCTAGATCCAGTTGATCTAGATCCAGCTGACATATAGATCTGATAGATATCTAGATCGTGCTTGTTACTAGATCTCGATCTAGATCGACATAAACAACAACGTTCTAGATCTAGATCAACTAGATTTAGAACAACTAGATCTACATCTAGATATAGATTATTTCTCTCTAGATCTACATCTACATCTAGATTATTTCCCTCAAGTTGATACGACCATCGTTTTTTGGTTTTCAAAGCATTGGGTCATAGTATCATAGTAAGCTTGGTTCAAGCCTTGTCAAGTAATTCGTTTCTACCTGCGATCGCTTGTGTTCGATAATGAGATTGAACGAATCTAAATCGTGTTCTTGTTGTTGTAGATTTCTATCTTGTTGATCGAGATCTTGACCTAGTTGATCTAAATCTATGTGATCCAGATCTCGACCTAGTTGATCTAGATCTCGATCTAGTTGATCTAGATTTCGACCTCGTTGATCCAGATCTCGATCTAGTTGATCTAAATCTAGTTGATCTAGATCTAGTTGATCTAGATCTAGTTGATCTAGATCTAGTTGACCTAGATCTAGTTGATCTAGATCTAGTTAATCTCGATCTAGTTGATCTAGATCTAGTTAATCTAGATCTAGTTGATCTAGATCTAGTTGATCTAGATCCAGTTGAACTAGATCTAGTTGATCTAGATCTAGTTGATCTAGATCCAGTTGAACTAGATCTAGTTGATCTAGATTCAGTTGATCTAGTTGATCTAGATCTATTTGATCTAGATCTAGTTGATCTAGATCTAGTTGATCTAGATCTAGTTGATCCAGATCTAGTTGATCTAGATCTAGTTAATCTAGATCTATATAGATATCTGGATCTAGATCTACTTAAGATCAACTAGATTTAGATCGAGATCAACTAGATCTAGATTGAGATCAACTAGATCTAGATTTAGAACAACTAGATCTACATCTACATCTACATTATTTCCCTTAAGCTTGTCACGACCTTCGTTTTTTTGTTTTCAAAGCATTGGGTCATAGTATCATCCTAAGCTTGGTTCAAGGCTTGTCAAGTAATTTGTTTCTACCTGCGATCGCTTGTGTTCGATAATGAGATTGAACGAATCTAAATCGTGTTCTTGTTGTTGTAGATTTCTATCTTGTTGATCGAGATCTTGACCTAGTTGATCTAAATCTATGTGATCCAGATTTCGACCTCGTTGATCCAGATCTCGATCTAGTTGATCTAAATCTAGTTGATTCAGATCTATTTGACCTAGATCTAGTTGATTTGATCTGAAGTTAGATGATCTAGATCCAGTTGATCTGGTTAGCTTATTCAGGTTGATTCAGACTAGAATCTAGTTGATCTCGATCTAGATCTGGACCCAGATCTAGCTGATCTGCATCTGAAATCTGTTGAGATCTAGTTGATCTAGATCTAGATCCAGATCTGAATCTGGATTCAGTTGATCTAGATCTAGTTGATCTAGATCCAGTTGAACTAGATCTAGTTGATCTAGATCTAGTTGATCTAGATCTAGTTGATCTAGATCTAGTTGATCTAGATCTAGTTGATCTAGATCTAGTTGATCTAGATCTAGTTGATCTAGATCTAGTTGATCTAGATCTAGTTGATCTAGATCTAGTTGATCTAGATCTATATAGATATCTAGATCGTGTTTACTAAGATCTCGATCTAGATCGACATAAACAACAACGTTCTAGATCTAGATCAACTAGATTTAGAACAACTAGATCTACATCTAGATATAGATTATTTCTCTCTAGATCTACATCTACATCTAGATTATTTCCCTCAAGTTGATACGACCATCGTTTTTTGGTTTTCAAAGCATTGGGTCATAGTATCATAGTAAGCTTGGTTCAAGCCTTGTCAAGTAATTCGTTTCTACCTGCGATCGCTTGTGTTCGATAATGAGATTGAACGAATCTAAATCGTGTTCTTGTTGTTGTAGATTTCTATCTTGTTGATCGAGATCTTGACCTAGTTGATCTAAATCTATGTGATCCAGATCTTCTGGTTGACTAGATCTAGTTGATCTAGATCTGGTGGATCTAGATCTATTTGATCTAGATTGAATCTAGATCTAGATCTGGATCTAGATCTATCCAGATCTTCAGTCTAGTTGATCTAAATCTGGTTGATCTAGAGATCTATAGATATCTAGATCTTGATCTCGATGCATACAGATCGAGATCAACTAGATCTAGATTTAAAACATCTAGATCTACATCTACATCTAAATTATTTCCCTCAAGCTTGTTACGACCTTCGTTTTATGGTTTTCAAAGCATTGGGTCATAGTTATCATCCTAGGCTTGGATCAAGCCTCGTCAAGTAATTCGTTTCTACCTGCGATCGCTAGTGTTTGATAATGAGATTGAACGAATCTAAATCGTGTTCTTGTTGTTGTAGATTTCTATCTTGTTGATCGAGATCTTGACCTAGTTGATCTAAATCTATGTCAGATCTCGACAGTTGATCTGACATCTCGATCTAGCTGATCCTAGATCTAGCTGAACCAGATCTAGTTGATCTAGATCTATTTTATCTAGATCTAGTTGATCTAGATCTAGGTGATCTAGATCAAGTTGAAATAGATCTAGTTACCCTGATCTAGTTAATCAGATCTCGTTGATCTAGATCTAGTTGATCTGAATATATAGACATTAGATCTAGATCGAGATCTGAACTACACAAGATCTCGATCTAGATGATCTAGATCTACATAAGATCAACTAGATCTAGATCGAGATTAACTAGATCTAGATTTAGAACATCTAGATCTACATCTACATCTAGATTATTTCCCTCAAGCTTTTCTTGACCTTCGTTCTTTGGTTTTCAAAGCATTGGGTCATAGTTATCATCCTAGGCTTGGTTCAAGCCTTGTCAAGATATTCGTTTCTACCTGCGATCGCTTTTGTTCGATAATGAGATTATTCAAATCTAAATTGTGTTCTTGTTGATCTAGATCTCATTGATCTAGATATAAATCCAGTTGATTTTACTTCTAACAGTGAAATTATATCTTTGGAAAGTCACCGACACTCGAGGCTTGGCCCGAGTCTAGCTCGAGCCATGGCTCAATGATTCGATTTTGCAAAATTGAGCCTTAAGAAGTTTCCATTGGACCAAATATAGATTCAAAACTAGCTTAATAAATATCCACAGATTCGGTAGAATCTGGCGCCAAGTTCCGTTCAAACGGAGCGCCAGACTACCGACTGTGTTTACTGTAAGCAGAACGGTATTTCGGGGTTGGAATATTTTATTTAATTCTACGGTACTTATTTTTCCTAAATTGTATATTATAACAGTAATACATGCTTTATTTTACTATTATTAATTAATTATATCCACTTATAACAACTTATAACAATTAAAATACTTGAAATTATTAAATTTTATCAGCAAAAACTATAGCGTGCTCACGAATTTCGATCCTGACTTTTTTCATGGAGAAAAGCCAGCGCCACAGACTAGATAAAATAAAATGTGTAGTAATCCTCCCATACGCAACTACACTAAAAAGTTAATTCACAGCTTGCATCTATAGCCGCCAGGGTACTGGAATTATTTCTACATAAACTGTAGCTTCAACGGGATAGCTCATTAGAGTTAGCACCACAGAGTTTTTTTTCTTCTTGAACTTTTTTATCACATCGTTAGCTCGTCATTTGCTCCTTTATTGTTCATTATCATCATTTGTTAGTTCTCGATTTATTTATTTAAAAAAAAATTTATTAATAATGTACCTTTAAGTTAGCCCCCCTATCGCATTTTTTAATATTTTGGTAGCAATACGGGTCATTAAACCTCTGTTGATTAACTAAGATTATTTGCTTGCAAATATCACCTTATTCATTGATATTGAACTTTCAGCGGGAAAGTATAAAATTTAAATTATCAATTGCTTCACTACAAACAATGTATAAATTTTGTTATCTTTTATACAAATTTAATTTTTAGTTGATTATTAGATTCTCAATACAAACTAAGAAGTACACGCAACTTAGTTATATTAAGTTTTTAATGCTACTAGCTACTATGGGAAAAAAAACTTAATTTTTTTATTAGGATTTGAGCTCTAAAATTAAAGAACAAACGACCTTTCATATGATTATAGCTTTGCCCGCAATATTTAATTTATTTGGGACTTTTTAATTTTGCGCGAGAACATCACAAATTTGAAATAAAAAATGTTAAAATTACTTCATGAATACAAAATTTCTAGAACAAACTATGAAACGACTTTACATGTGTATGTTTGTAAACATAAAACATATTTTTCTTATTAAATTTCATTTAGTAACTAGACTAAATAGACAACGAACTAACATTGTTTGAGTTTTACTTTCATCCGATAAGCCAGCTGTTCAAGCTTTAGGCAATTCTCATTCAACAGTGGATATATTCTATGATCTCTTGGTCTTTGCCTGTAGGTGGCATTTTTATTCAATTGAGCGGGTTTCAAATAATTACAATCTTTAGGTTATGGAGGGTAGAGGTCTATCTCTACCCTCCATGCTTTAAGTGATATGTAATATAATTATTCGTATGATGCATTGTGTCATTTACTAACAACAATATTATAATAACAACAACAACAACAATAATAATAATAATATTTATCATTTTATTATTATAATAATAATTATTGTTATTTTTAAATTATTGTGTATTGAAATATTAAATTTGAATTTTCAATTTTCTTGACTACAAAAAATGTTAAAATTGCCTATATATATATATATATATATAAAAGATATATAAAATGTAAATATAATGTAAAATGTATATATAATGTAAAATTCCCATTAATAAAGTAGTTTATCGATTTAAGCTGGAGAGCTTACGCGGCTTAGTCACGTTAAGTTTTTTATAGCTACTAGCTACTATGAGAAAAACAAAACTTTAATATTTTTATTACGATCTGAGCTTTAAAATTAAGAAACAAACGACCTTTTACATGATTATAGCTTTGCCTTCAATGTAAAAATATTTTATGAATCCAAAATTTCTAGAATAAATTATCAAACAACCTTACATGTGTATGTTTGTAAACATATTTTTCCAATTAAATTCTATTTATTAACTCGAAGAGCTCAACAACATAGAACAGCTAACCCTTTGAGCTTGAAGAGCTCAAAATAACAAATAAGTTACATTTTCAAGCTCGAAGAGCACAAAACGTCATAGGTGCAATTTTAAGCTCTTAGATATGGAATTAGCGCGAAGTTGCAGGGTTGGCCTTTAGGGTCAACCGTTTTCCAGATTTTTTTTATTTAAAATATTAATTTTCTGCTACTTTCAGTCATGACAGTAAGTTTACGGATTCGTATGCGTACGGATACGCATGTATACGGCCCTGCATGCATGCGACGTTTTCCAAATAGAAAATAAATTCCCCGGAATTTGTGACCTCCGACACACATACATAGCCATATCGTCCATTTGTCGTACCTTTAGCTATATCCTATAATTTATTGTTCTTGTTAGCATAGCTATTAAAATAAAATTTAAAAATATTATTACATAAGAATATATTATTATCATTAAATTATTGGCATTGAAGTATTCAATTTGGATTAGCAATTTTCTTGATTATGAAAAATGTTTAAATTGTTCTTATATTTATATAAAATGTGAATTCCATTGAATAAGTTAGTTTATTCATTTAACAGAAAATTATACGCAGCTTAGTCATATTAGGTCTTTAATACTATTAGCTACTATGAAAAATAGAACTTTAATTTTATTGCCAGTGCGCTCTGGATGCTGAACCAGCTTATTTGATTATAGCTCTGCCAGCAATAATCTATTTATTTATGATCTTTTAATTTTGAGTGGAAAAGTACAAAATTCAAATTAAGAATGTTGAAAATTTTTATGATATAAAATTCTAAATTAACTATCAACAAACAACCTTACATATGTATGAATTTAAATATATTTTCTAATTAAATTTATTTATTAACCAGACCAAATGCACAACGAGCTAACATTGTTTGGGTTCCATTTTCACCAAAAAGTCAGCTCTTTAAGGTCTAGGCAATTTTAATCGAGCAATGTAAAGATATTTCGATATCTCGGTAGTTGCCTGTAGGAGGTACTTCAATCTAATTGACTGGAAATTTCTTTTTAATCATTTTGACTATACCATCATAATTTCTAGTTATTTCCACTATAAATTTTAAAGAACGGGTTTTTCACTACAATTGATAATTACTATACCAAGCAGTGTTTTGGTCAAAAATACAATTATACTTGACGAGATAGGAAACTTGACCTTTGGGCCTCATTAGAAATGTGCCTTTGCGCGATCGCGCTTAAGCATGCAATATAATGACAGGGCTATGAAAATGATTTTATGACATGGATTTAATTGTATGCCTTGCATATAATGTCGTTGATGTAACGATAGCGGATCATATATGATCTAGAACACTTATATACATAGAGAGTTAATATGAACAAAAATAAAAGAAATTTGTGTTCTAGACAATTGGCTTGATTTTGGTAAAGGTGAGAATAGATCACTACTGAATACTTTTCACTATGAGGTGAGGAAAGAAGGATACTTAACTGAAAATATGAAATCACTATAAAGCGACAAGGTTACTTAACAAAGATATGAAATCGAACAAAAGCAGTTTCACCTGTAAAGTGCGCCAAGTCCACGTTCATAAAACTCATCTCAATAACATTCGCACTTTAGAAAAAAATAATACGCGTTTCAATAATCGTTTATTCTTTAGTACAAAAATGTGACCAGAAACCGTCATCATGTTGAAAAGATTGAAAAAAAAATTGGTTGAAATTTAAAATTAAAGAAAAAAATTTTTATCATTAGCAGCGCGCGATCATTGAGTAAACAATTTACCAGGATTAATGAACATTCTTTTAATGTATAGAAATTTATAAGTGGGTTAACCTATAAAATGCATAAATATGAATTAATGGTTATTACTTCATGAAAGGTTCTAAAAAGTTAGGTCAAACCAAACGTTGCATGGCCTTAAGCGCACCTGTAAGTTGACCCTAAAGTTATTTGTTTTGAATATTC
>NW_025401854.1:0-3041 GCF_020080835.1 Cotesia glomerata
TTCAAGCGTTTAGGTATAGGCGGGATTGGCGGGAAGTTGCAGGGATGGCCTTTAGGGTCAACCGTTTTTCCTAAAATTGCAGTTTTTGAGATTTCTTAAAATTCACTGGTTCGAATCGGTCCAAATTATGGTCAAAATCTAACTTTAGTCAAGCCCTTTCGAATGGAAAGCCAACCGCGGTAAAATCTGGTCAAGCCGTTCAAAAGTTATGAGAGGCTTTAGCATTCGGCCATACACACACACACACACACACACACACACACACACACACACACACACACACAAACGTACGGACATCATCGCGGAAACATTCAGGGAGGCTTCCTAAGACCTTATAAAACGTCAACATCCGCTTTGAAAACTCGATTTTCGAAAAACGGGTGAAACCAATAACTTCTCTCAATTTTTGAAAATTTTCAATTTTCTTAGCGGGAAGTTTAAAAAATGTTCAATACATTAACCTCATAATCTTCTCGTTTTTAATTATACGTTGGATGAATGCAATTTTTATAGAATTTATGAGACACACATCAAACATCAGGATTGTCATTGTCTATTGATGCAGTAACTTCAGTTCTTTTTCCAGATTTTTCGTTAAGTTGAAAGTGGCCTCAGATGCTTCAGCTCATTGCATTATAATCATTGCTGGCAATGTTTTGTTTTAAACGAGCGGCTAAATGTTGTAGTATTTCCACACGTTGTATATTCTTTACTGCATGTAAATTAGAAACCGGGAGTTGGTTGTTTTCTTTTTGCGAAAAATTCCACACCGCAGAACATTTTCAAGCTAAACAATGCAACAATTAAAAAATAAAAACACAGCTAATGAACCACGCTGCGTAAAAGTAACTTGCCGCCAATAAACTGTAACTGCTCTCACTTATGTACACTAGCACACACAACCTTATACCAACTGTGGTTGGCTCTCCTAACATATAGAGGCAGCACTTATAGTAAAAGCTCACGCGCTCTAGTTTTTTACTTCTTGAACGGTATATACTGCACCTTTGTATATATAATTAATTTATTAATTTATACTTAGAACGAGAGAGAAAAAATATTATGACAGTAAGTGGAATATGCATAATGAAAAATATTATGAAGTTATCTCGACAAAGTATATCGAATTTGATACTCGAAAATGAATATCAAATTATGCGATATTTCAAGATAAAAAAATTAGAAAAACGGTGAACCAGAAGGTATCACAAAATTGCAACTTCCCGCTCATTTCATACCTAGGTGCTTAAAAATTGCACTAATGAAGGTTCAATGAGCTCTCGAGCTCAAAAAATACTATTTATGTATCATTTTGGAAGCTCTCTGAGCTTAAAGAGATAGCACTTCTTTATGCTTTTGAGCTCTTCTGAGGCTCAAAAGATGTCTGGATAGAAGTGTGGAAATTTGGTCATTTTAGATTGCTCTAAGTTTTTCTATTTTTATTGTTTTTTATTGCAACCTTTGTACTTATGAGTAAGTATTTTTTTTAAAAGGTTGTAAACTCAAAGGGATTAAGAAGAAAATTCCCAAATAACAGATGTTTAAGTTAAGATAGTTTAGGAAAATATTTGTATGCGTGGGAACCGGAGAGTATAGATTTGTCTGCGTGGCAAAAATGTACATTATAAGTACCAGAGTGTAAGAAACGAAGTATGACTGATGCGGGGGTGAAAACCCAGGTAAATAAAGTAAGATCTAATTTGTATGGGACTCGAAGGGGCGGTTCCTCACTTTAACTTCGATGTGCGACAGACCTCTGTCCTTTAACTCTGTCAATTTTTCTTAATAAATACTCAGTTTAAATTAACCGCCCTGTGATACCTTAATAATAACAACTTAATAAACATTTAGTATCCTATCCCATAAAACCCGATACTTGCCAGAAGTTTCATAGAACAACATTTTAAGAATTTTTCAAACCCACAATAACTTTCAAATTACTTTAAAGCCGCAATAACTTTTGAATAAATGAACCACGATTTTTTTACGCTGTTGGCGGAGATCGACGTGGTTTTTTTTTTTTGTTAAGAGCTGATTAGTTTCTAGAATTGATCGGTAAGAGCCGTTCAAAAGTTATTCAAAAATGTCGGATTTAAGTTGAAAAAACACTTGTTACCGTAAATATTTCGTCGAGGATATCTCTCGAACCAATCTACCGATTTTTTACGTTCTAGGCGGCGATCGACACGCAGTTTTTCAAGTTCTAAAAGAATTATTTCTTTCATCAAAAATGATGATCTGATAAGAAATGTTCGAAGTTATGTGAAAAACACTTTTTCGGTTTTTTCAGTTTTCTTTCGTTCACGCTATCTCTCGAAACGACCGATCACCGATTTGTTGACCGGATTAACGCGGTGGTGATCGACGTGGTTTTTTAAGGTTAAAGGCGGATTAGTTTTGGAGTTGTCTATCAAGCCAGTATAAAAGTTATTCAAAAAAAAACACTTTCAAAAATGATTTTTCTCTTATTTTTTGAGAATTTTTTCAAAATTTCTCAAAATCTATCAGGATCCGAATCGGGTTCAAATTCTCAAAGGAAATCTAAGTTTGAGGGAACCCTTTAGAGCGCCGTTTGGTTGGTTTCCGTTCAGGTTTGAGTCGTTTAAAAGTTATAAGCGACTCTTTATGCTCACACACACACACACACACACACACACACACACACACACACACACACACACACACACACACACACACACACACACACACACACACACACATATACATACACACACACACACACACACACACACACACACACACACACACACACACACGAAAGAGCTCAAAAGTTTCACAATAATTTTAAACTATCAAATATTTTCATAAAAATATAGAATATTTGACAACTCTGAGATGCTGAACATCGTTTATAATTTGTCTTTTATGGTTAATTTTGTAATCATACTTATTGATAAAAATACTTAAAAATGTTTATTTTTAAAAAAAATTGTTAAAATAAAAATTAAAAAATCGTTTTGGGGATTAATTTTATCATTGATGACTGCTTGAGAAAAAAATATATGGGGTATTCCATGCCA
>NW_025401855.1:0-3041 GCF_020080835.1 Cotesia glomerata
TGTAGGAAGTATAGACAGTTATTGACAACATTACCAACTGGAAGACTACCACGAATCCTGATGACGAATACTGGATAATACTTTATTTCAGGAACACGGCATACAGTTTTTTCTTGCTGGGCAATGACGATTGATCGTGAACAGATGATGAAAATTCTTCGCTGGGTAACATACACGGGAAATGAGCCAACGTGAACAGTGTGACAATAACGTTTCAAAAATTTACTTAATTCTCACTGAGTACGCACTGACTCAAAATTGATAATTCTTCCGCAATTACAAGAAAAATAACTATAATGCTAGATGCTATGTATTCTTAAGCAATCCGGCTCGAGGGACCAATGTTTTGACTCAAGCGATTGGCTTTTCACCGCAAGTATACTCAAATTTTACGTATAAAATTAAAAGCTTATATTTTATACCAAGTAAATGAATTACTCAAATAAATTGTGAATAAAAACGTTTGAGTTCACAATTAATAAATGCAAGACTAATAATAGATGTTGCACTAAGTAAAAACCATGAGGTTGAGGAGTTTAACTTCTTAATTTATTTAAAGTAAAGAAAATGCGACTGTGCGCTACAAAGAGGTATGTAAGAATAAGCTGAGCTTAGAAAAAATACAAGAAATTATTACAAAGGAGAGTAAAAAAGCCTAAGGCGTTACAATTACAAAGTAGAATAATTAGGGAGTAGGAATATTTGGCAACGAATAGTTAACCAGGAAATAATTTGGGAGGCAGGATAATTGCCAGCTATGCAGTTTGGAAAAATAAGCAGTGAAAAGGGGGAATACGGATGCTAAGATTTTTTACCTGGATATGGGCGATACGTTTACAAAAAATATTTCTAAATTTAGTTAGCAATAAAAAGATTAAAAATACGAAATTTTACCAAAAGTAAAAACCCAAAGTAATATAACCCAGGTATCAATTTTATGACCATAAGCAGATTAAAAACTATTTAAGAAAATATCCCAAAAATTATCATTAAAAATTCATTTTCTATTCTAAGGGTAGAAAATAGCTTAAACATAAAAAGTAAAAATTGTCTAGACTGCTAATGCAATACATAGGCTGGGAATTTTATAGTCATAAATAATATCGAACAAATACATGAACCTTTTTCTAGGTACTACAAAGTAAAAGTATTTTAGAACTATGGATTTAAATTCTACATTTAAAACTAAAATAATATTTTTCAAACATCGTAGCAACTTTCGCCTATGATAAAAAAAATATAAAATTGTTTAAATTAATTTAGAATGTTATACTAAAAATATAAGTATTCGACTGAACAGATCTCGACGTTTTGAAGCCCTAAGAATCTTTCCTGACTATTATTACGATGATGTCCGTACGTCTGTATGCATGTGTGTGTGTGTGTGTGTGTGTGTGTGTGTGTGTGTATGTGTGTGTGTGAGTGTGTGTGTTAGTGTGTGTGTAAACCTATTATAACTTCTGAACGGCTTCACCAATTTGATCACAGTTGGTGTCATTCGAAAAAGTCTCGCCAAACTTAGATTTCCTGTAAGTTGGAACCAATTTGGATCGGTAGATTTCGAGAAATTGCAAAAAAAGTATAAAAAAAGTTTGTTTTTCATTTTTTTAAAATATCTGAATTAGAATCAGCTCTTAACCTTGAAAACCCGCATCGATCACCACCTAGTGCGTCAGAATCGGTTGATGCGTTCGTGAGATATTTTTGTCGAAAAAAATCTAAAAAAGGGTTTTTTTGAAATAACTCCGAAATGTTTCATCAGATTAAATTTTTTGTTGCAAATTTTATATAGAGCTCAAACAACTAAATCGATCGCCGCAAACCGCGTAAAAATCGATTGATTTAGTCAAAAGTTATTGCGGTTTGAAAATTAAAAAAACAGTGTTTCATTGAACTTTTATTAGACAATTGAGCTTGGAGAGCTCAAAATGACACGAAAATTATATTTTTGAGCTCTCCGAGCTCAAAAAAGTAATAAGTGAAATTTTGATCGTTTCAGTATGAAATTAGCAGGAAGTTGCAGGGATGGGCTTTAGGGTCAACCGTTTTCCTAATTTTTTTGTAAACAAATGTTTATAAAAATTGAACCATAATAAATATCGAGCATATAAAAAATTTATTATATAAATCAATAGATTGTCTAAAAAATCGTCCTAAATGTCAAAGACCGTATCATCAATATTTTAGAAGTTATAACATTTTATAAGTAGATAAAATAGTTGACTGCTCTCAACTTTGATAGAGTCAAGTATTTTAAAATTCAATAAATGGAGAAAAAAACTTTTTTATAAATCTTATGGGCAATGGCTGTGTTTGTAATTTTTCAAAGCTACGGAAAAAAAAAAGGAATGAAAATGTAAATTTGTTTATAAAAAAATTAGGAAAATGGTTGACCCTAAAGGCCATCCCTGCAACTTCCCGCTCATTTCGTACTTAAGCGCAAGAACCTACATTTATTACGTTTTTGAGCTCTTCAAGCTCAAAAAAAAATTTTCGTATCGTTTTGAGCTCTTCGAGCTAAAAAATCTGCTAGAAGTTGAATAAAACACTATTTTTCGATTTTTAAACCACAATAACTTTTGAATGAATGAACCGATTTTTACGACGTTGGTAGCATTTAACGCAGTTTTTAAAGCTTTATGAAGAACTTTCAAGTTTAAATTTATCAAACGAGAAATTTCAAAGTAATTCCCAAAAAACGATTTTTTCGATTTTTTTCGTAACTCACCAACGAATGAACCGATTTCGACTGGGCTAGCGGCAATCGACGTGTTTTTTTATGTTAAGAGCTGATTAGTTTTTGAAATTGATCGGTCAAGCCGTTTAAAAGTGATTCCAAAAAAACCACATTTGAAAAAAATTTTTTTTGAAGGTTTTTTCAGATTTCTCTAAATCTACTGGTTCGAATCGATCCAAATTATGGTCAAAATCTCAAATCAAAGTTTAGTCAAGCCACACGCACACACACACACACACACACACACACACACACACACACACACACACACACACACACACACACACACACACACACACACGAC
>NW_025401856.1:0-3034 GCF_020080835.1 Cotesia glomerata
AGATATTAAATGTTAGTGAATATTAAGAATTTGATAAAATTTTTGTATGAATTATTTTCAAAGATTTTAAATACCAAAGTAACAACCTTCTGCACAAAATTTAGTCGCAATGAAACATTTATGAAATAAAGTCCGAAACTTTCAGTATAAAACTTATCAATTGTCAGCGATGATTTCATTGAAATTAATTGAAAAATATAGCATTTACACTGAAAAAAATAATATTTACGTTAAAGCAATCAAATTTTTAGAGAAATCTTACTATTGTTGAAAAAAAGATATATTTTTCTCAAGATTGTAAAAAAGATTTCGTGACTTAACGAATTCTTAATACGTCACAACTAAAATTGTGAATTTTCTATTATTATTTTATTGAGCATATAAATAAGGGAATAAATTTTCTCAATAACTATAGTTTTTCTATGCGAATAAAAATAAAGAAAAAAAACTTTTGAAGGTATTCACTTCTTTTGATGAAAAAATTGTTTGTTTTTAATAAAATATTTTTTAAAATAGGTAGCATTCGCGTATACATACTTTACTTTAGTCCGAATTTTGATGAAATCATAAGAACTTTTTCAAACATAAGAAAAATTGAAAACAATTGATTTTAAAATTTTGCTCTCCGGCTTTTTTTTCATCCGTTACTTAGAAATACGTAAGATTTTATCCACCAATGAACGCAGTGGTGGAATAAAGTGGGTTGAGACCGATGAGCTGTAACCCAGTGAGCACAAGCAGAGGTAGGGCAAGCAGGCTGAACCATAACAGTAAGACGATGATCATGAAGTGTATAACATAAAGTCAAGTTGTACATTTGACGTATTAGCATAAATGAAACTTCAATTAAATAATTTTCGAAAGCCTTTTTTTTCGTTATCAATTCAATGATGAAAATTGTTTATAGAATGTTTTAATATGCATCTTATAGATAAGAAAAGTAGCGCGTTAGTTGTTAAAATAATCTGTTGTTACAAAAAAACATTTATTTTTGAGCCAAGAAAAATAATTTTGTGGACGAACAGGGATTTATACTACTACACTCTTCTTTTATCGTGAGATAAATAGGCGGGGGCTGCTTTCCTTTTATTTATTGGTATTACGATTTAACCACAAAATATAATTAAATCTCCCCTTTGATAATCGGAACGCTAACAGTTAATAGTAGTGTCCTTGTAAGAACAGGCTCCATCGTTTATCAAAATTGAAACCAACGAATTCTTTAGTCACGTAATATAAGTGGTCATATATCACTTCTGACTTCTGTATCTTAACACGTAGTAACCTGTAACAATCGATACCCTTATGGAACCACAATGTCGCGGGAATCGTATAAAAACCCCTTGAAGATGTTCACCAGTGCTCAGACTGCCGAAGGCTCTCGCACTCGTCAGTTCTAAATTTCAGGATTGGCAAAATTCTGCCAAGAATCACAACATAGAAATAAAGAGGCAGTACAACTACTTGCTGGCCAACCTAATCTTTTTCTTTGAAAGTTGCTTACTCTCGTTAAAAAAGAGGCTTGGGTACTCTGAGAGCTGGTGCTTTTGCAATTAAATTGCCAATTCCGGGGTTTTGTGCCCAAACCTTGTATATTTATAAGGGCTCAGAGGTAAAGGAGCTCCTGTGAGCACGTTGTGCAAAGTTTAGTTTGTTAAGTGTAGTAATACTTATAATCATAATTGTGCATTATCCAGATTTTTTGAAGAATATAAACAACAGCATTCATCAAGTGTCGCCCAAATTTGTGTCATCTATTTAAATAATTTGTAAGTACCAAATTGAATATATTTGAAGTGTGAAAGCAATCATTTTTCTTTTCTTCTCATTCATAAGACCTGATTTCCAACTTACAGTAAGAAACTTGGTATTCACGAGTACCTATAATTCACCAAACCCACCTGCCTCCTGTTTTTCCTTCAGTTCAAGTAACTTACCCTTGACCATAGCCACGGAGTGCCAACTAGAATTCCCCTATATTATAAACCGCTTCGATATCATCCGGGAATGAATAAAGAACAAGTATTCAACCGGAAAGGCACGCGATCACCATCAATATTTCAAGAAGCTTAGGAATTTGAGATAAAAACAGACTTGAAAGTGTAGAATCATCCGGTAATCAGAAATATGAACTCTTTATCTAAGTAAACCTTTAATAATTATCATTTTAACAAAAACTCCGCTGTCTCGACCTATTCGATCGTGACAGTTTGAAGACTCCACTTGTTTTGAAACAAAGAAAAAATTGTCTTGAGTCAAGAAAATTTGGTTCTTTTATCAAGAAATTTGTCTTTCTGTCGCAACAAATTAAACACTCAAATACATATAAACAATAGCTTCATTAATTCATCATTACAAGATAATAAAATTCGAATATTTTTCAAAACTGTGCTGACTTTAAATTGTTATATTTTACGGGAACAAAGAGTGGTTGTACTTTTAAATTTCTATTACCCGGGAAAGTAATTTTCTTATTTATATTTCAGATAGAATTCGAAAATGATTGGACTGAGGAGTCAACGCCCGGGTACATTAAGATTTTTACATGATGGACATATGTATCATCATGATGCTAGATACTACAACGATGACGAGGAGTATGTTTGTTCATTACGAACTTCAAAATTATTTAAATGCTTGGCCACAGCTTCAGTGGACGAAAAAGGTGATGTTGACGTATTTGGTATCCACACACATTGTCGCAGATTCGCTTCGGAAGAATTACGGAAACAAGAAATGATAATGGAATTGAAACAGCGGGCTATAACTAGTAATGATTCACCAAACAACATTTTTAACGCTGTTTGTAGGGAGTAAGTAATCAATAGTCGAATCGATAAACTTCATAACACACGCTATGTATATATTTTATTGTAAAATTAAAATATTTTTAATAGATTTCATAGAAATGGAACTATTGCATTGGTCCTCATGAGGGAACTTTTGAAGAATTTTGCTATATTTCGACTCAGCTCGTCAAGCTGATTCTAAAAATGCATATAGTTCCTAAGTTTATAAATGTATGTATTTATAT
>NW_025401857.1:0-3033 GCF_020080835.1 Cotesia glomerata
CTATATATATATATATAGATAACACGGAATAGTGTAAAACAGTAAATTACACCGTGTTAAATTTACACGAGTGAAAATTTCACACGGAGGAAATTTTACACCGACATTTCACACTTACACGGCGGTGTTAAAGTCCCTGGGTCCAACTTTACACCGAAATTTTTTACAGTGTAGGTATGGAATTAGCGGGAAGTTGCGCGAATGGCCTTCAGGGTCTACCTTTTTTCTAATTTTTTTTTTAGTTCTATTGGTGGATCAAAGTGAGAATAAGAGTAAAGCCTCAAATATAGGAAGAATATATTATCTATTTCAACTCGAAAATTGCTGGTCGTAGCAATGATTATTCCTACCATCGACTACTGCTCTCTAGTCTTGATAGATATGTCGAAAAGGCTAGATTACAAGTTACAGCGTCTAATAAACAACGGCATAAGATTCATTTTCAATCTGAAGCGTGATGAGCACATTACACCTCATAGACGCTCTTTACAGTAGATCACAGTAAAATCGAAGCGGTATTACTTCTTGGCCTGTTTTTTGTATAAACTCTTCAGCACTGGTGAACCTAGTTTCCTCAGAAGCTTGTTTGTCGAAGAGTCACCAGATATCAGACGTTCCGAGAGAGTGGCTGCCAGAAATAATAATATCACATTTAAAACTCCCAATTTTTCAACTGCTTTGTACGAACATTCATTCCTAATCTCGTCAATACGCCTTTGTCGTGAATTACCACCTGATGTCATCAATGCACTTAATATAGACACCTTCAAGACAAAAGCTTATCAATTTTTCCTCGACCTTGAGCTTAAGGAGATCCTAATACCTGGTATTACTGAGGATAATTCAAGTCGTTAAAATTAGTGTAATTTACAGTGCTTAAATCTAAACTTAGTCTTGCATTTATTTAAATTCCTTGCTTACTCTTATTTCATTTCTTTTTCACTGATTGTAAATAACTGATTACCTTTTCTCAAATTTTTTGTTTAGACTGTTTTATTAGCCTCATTTCTAATTTAAATATTGTTAATATGTCTATGTAGACCTGTTTATACTCTTACATGTACTTTATATTACTCTTTTTTGTATTTTTGCCATTTGGCTGTTGCCTTGGCATTCAAATCTAATCTATATATATATATATATATAAGAGATTTCCACCTATATATTGACTCATCACGATATCTCTGAAACCATAAAGCGTAGAGACTTGAAATTTGGTAGGAATATTCCTTTCGCCGTGTAAAGGTCAGCTAAGAACGGATTTTACGAAATTCCACCTACAAGGGGGGTTGCGGGGGCGTTGACAATGGAAAACTCCCATTTTTAAACTATAGCTCCTATTGACTCCAAATTTGGCAGGAATCTCCTATATGTGATGTAGAAATGATCTAAGAGCGGATTTTATGACAATCTACTCCCAATATGGATTGCGGGGGTAGGCGTTAACAATGAAAATTTTAAATTTCCGAGCTGTAGCTCCTATAGGCTCCAAATTTGGTAAGAATCTGCTCTATGTGATGTATAAATGATTCAAGAGTGAATTTAATGACAGCCTACTCCCAATACGGATTGTGGGGGTGGGTATTAACAATGACAATTTTTTAATTTTCAAGCTATAGCTCCTACAGACTCCAATTAGGTAGGAATTTTCTCTAAGAGATGTAGAAATAATATACGAACGAATTTTAAGATACCTCACAGGAGTTTGCGGGGGTGAATGTTAACAATTAAAATTTTTAATTTCCAAGCTATAGCTCTTATAGACTCCAAATTTGGTAAGAATCTTCTACGTGATGTAGAAATAATCTAAGAGCGGATTTTACGATGAATCACCCCCCATAAGGATTGCGGGGATGGGTGTTGACAAAAAAAATCTTAATTTCCAAAATATAGCTTCTAAAAGGCGTAAATTTGGTAGGAATCTTTTATTTGTCATGTAGAGATCATCTCAAAACGGATTTCAATAAATTCTACTTCCGACAGGGATTGTGGGGGTGGGTGTTAGAATTTCAAATTTCCATTTCCAAACTGTAACTTCTACAAACTTGAAATTAGGTAGGAATCTTTCATTTGTCATTATATCATCTCAAAACGGATCCCAAAAAATTCTACTTCCAATAGGGATTGCGGGGGTGGGTGTTAAAATCTAAAATTTTAATTTCCAAACTGTAACTCCTGCAGATTCTAAATTTGTTAGGAATCTTCGTGTACGATGTCAAGTTCAGCTGAGAATGGATTTTCTCGAATTCTAACCCCAAAAGGGATGGTGGGGGCGTTAACAATGAAAATTTCTCATTTCCAATCGATAGTTTTTATAGACTCGAAGTTTTGTTGAAATCTTTTATTTATAATGTAGAAATTATCTCGAATAGGATCTTACGAAATTCCTCCCCCACATAGAAGTGCGGGAGTAATAATTGTCAAAAAATTCATATTCTTTAAATACAGTTCCTACAAATTTTTCTTTCTTAATAGTGATATTTTCTTACAACAATTGTCTCTTTGGCAGCGGCAAAAAAGTCAACTAAAAATTTTACATACATTTTTTTTTGCTGATCACATAACCGATGAATTGTTCTTATTACGGGATCGCGAAAATGTAACAGATTAAAAGCATTGCATTTTCTAAACACATGAGATATAGAAAAAAAATTTGGCTACTCATTTTAAGAAAATTCGTAAAAAACAAGTACAAATAATTTTCTATGTATAATTGATGTTACGGAAGAAATTTCAATTAACAGCGAAATTTGTCACAATTTAAGCTAGGCAGATTTCAACTTCACTTATGAGACCTGCAATTACTTTAACTAAAACTTACAATGCTCATTTAAAATTTTTTTTCTTCGTGTCAATTAATATTCATTTTTGGAAGAAAGCCACGGGAATGTTATAGTGATTGCACATTGATAGTTACAATGAATTTTAGCTAGACTAATCATGTCGACAAATATAAACAGCATCAATTTGATGAAATTTGGAATTCTGTGGCAAAGTAAAACAATCTTCAATTAAATTTTTCAAATCTAGATC
>NW_025401858.1:0-3033 GCF_020080835.1 Cotesia glomerata
AAATCCGTGCCTTCAACATGCCCTTTATATGTTGAATCGATTGGTGCATAATTTTGCAATAATTCTCTTAAATCTTCAAAATCATCCGGGAGTGCAGGTCGAAAAAGTCGGCGTTGACGATGGATATGTTGCCGTGCCGATTGCGGACGAATAAAATTTGCTGCAGCTGGAATTCTATAACAATTTTTTTAATAAAAAATGAAATTTTTAAAAATAATATGAAAGTGAAAATAACAGACACTCAACACACTTATTTATTTGTTTATCAACTTAATTACCGAACAAAATTTTTTTTAGTCTTGTAAAATGCGCCCATTGTATTATATAATTTCCCTGAATAAAAAAAAAGTATTGAGACAAAGAAAAAAGTATTGGAAAGTATTGGATTGACTAGAAAACCAATACTTTTCAATGCTTTCTTCTTTGTCTCAATACTTTTTTTTAATCAGGGTTTTATCTTTTAAAAAATATTCGAAAAATAACTAGACATATGTGAACATCAGTTAATTATTAAGTAGTATGCATTGATAAGAAATAATATTATGATTATTATTATGATTATTATTATTATTATTATTATTATTATTATTATTATTATTATTATTATTATTATTATTATTATGTTTTATTTGTTAAATTAATCCTATAATTATTGAAAGTCTCAAAATTTCAGACAACGACAAATTAATAAAATTTAATTTATTTACGTACCTTCGAAATACTTGATTTACAATGTTATTCGGCAAATCATCATTTTCTAATGCCCGTTGTTGCAACTGTTGAATTGCTGGTCTTACAATATGCGATGTAGGGCGGCGATGATCGTGTCCACCATGCAGTTCCATGTGCCTAGTCTGAGGATTTCGCCACAGAACAGCGAGACAGTGGTAATGACTCGACCGAGAAGCACAAACGAACCGTTCGTTATCTCCAGGAAAACGAGGATACCGTCGATCTTGATGATATTGGAAGCCCCGATAAGTAAAGATAGTTGTTCCCCGACGTTGACCTTGAATCTCTTCCATAGCTTAGCACACTAAATGTTATTTTAATTAAAAAAAAAAAAAAATAATTATTGTTGTTCATCTTTGGACTTGATCATTCAAAATAATCAATAATAAAAAAAAAAAAAAATTGTAGGAACAAAAAACTTTAATTTTATTAAAAGCTTTTTTTTACACCCGATTTGAAACTTCGAATTTATTAAATGTTTCAATAAATCAATGAAGAAAAAAAATTCCAACAGTAATATCTGATAAATAAAATATAAGTACTTAAAATAAAAAAAATCATCAGATACTTACTTAATCATTCAATTATTACTTTTAACACTTGCCAGGCGCACTTATTGCATACGGCACCTTCACGTACTTATATCCAAATGAGTCGCGTGCCTACTGTGAAGCTACACATTCGTCTATTATTTTAAATAAGTGCTTCGTTTGTGTGCGTAAACGCGTCAAAAAGTTGACAGTCAATTTTTAGGAAGCACCGAATGGGAAATCTCCCAGTGCCACTGATAATAATAATAATAATTTATCGGAAGCGCTAGTATTGGAACATACACACTTGACACTAGCTTTTATATAGTGTATTGTAGAATACGGTCATTTCGTGTATTCAGCCGATGTTCAAGTGACTATCAGTAACTAATCGCAGTTAGACAATTTTTTTCGTGTAAAATTTCGCACGTGACTCTAACGCCACCCTCTCTTAAAAACGACACCAATGATCCAGTGTGCGTGAGCTCGATGCTGGAAGGTGACGCCATTTTCATTGACTCGAGTTAAAATTGTTGACAAAAGGTTAGTAATTATTTAATTTTTAAATGTAAATTAAAATAACTCATGTCATAAATATATTTTTTGTAAGAGTAAATTTTTAATTTTTATTAACAATTTATATTTATATATTTTAAATAAAAATTACAAAATTTTTTTCATTAGATAAGTAATGGAAGTAAATGAAAGACAACAGGCACGGCAGAGAAGAAGAAGAGGTGACAATGGTGACCGGAACACGCGGTAAAAATTAATTTAATTAAAATTTATTACCAAATAGCCATATTTAAAAAATATAAAACTTTAGAAATTGAAGTGGTCAAAAAATTTAAGTTCATGTGTTATCTTTAACCCAACACTTAACCTTTCTTTTTATAAAATTATTTTACGAATAATATAACAATAACAAGAAAAAATATTTGAAAATCTTACATGTTTTGAATAAAGATCAAGATTTATAAATAAAATTTTGATAAAATTTGTAATTAGTTTGGCAAAAAATTACAATAAATCTATATTTTATATATGTATAATAAATATAAAGTAATTTTTTCGTACAAATTATTCTAAATATAATTAACAAAATTATAGTAATATTTTCTTTAAAATTTAATTTTTTAAATCAATTTCAATTTGTAACAAAAAATAGAATAACACTAATTTCAGTAATACTTGTTATTAAATTTAATTTTCTAAATAAAATCTAGTCTTTACGAATCCAATAATGTTACTTCGTTTTTTGTATTTTTTTTTTTTTTATAATTTTTCAGACGAAGAAACCGACGTCGAAATTTTTTTAAAAAAGTTAAGAGGAGAATGAAAATACCGAAAACTTTTTTAGAAATTGGTGTAATTTTTGAGAAGGTAAAAGGTATTAAAAATTTTTATTTAGGACGTACTTTCGGATCAGATGGATCAATTGCTGATGTTTTCACTAGCCAAGTATTGCTGAATCGAATTGAAAATGCCAGTGAATTATTTATTGAATCAACAGTTCAGGTAATCATAGGAATTTTAATGAAATAATATAAATAAGACGAAAGTCTTTGTTATATGTTTATGATTGGAAAATATAAATTCTTTTTTGTTTATAGGGTGTTCTTAAACGTCCAAAAAGCATCTCTGGTCCTAAAAAAAAGTACTTTTTGAGACATGGAGCAGAACAGGTAAAATTATTTTATCAATCTATATCTTTACATTAAAATTCGTTTTCTTTTTTAAACTTTATTTCTAATTTTTTTTAACAGGCAGT
>NW_025401859.1:0-3031 GCF_020080835.1 Cotesia glomerata
ACACACACACACACACACACACACACACACACACACACACACACACACACACACATACACACACACACAATGTTGTCGTCAGAAGCTGCCTGGAACGCCACAAGCACTTTTGCTACGAAAGTGCTTACAGAGTTGCGATCCATTGAGAGGAAAAGAACGAAAGACAGAATCTAGAAGGAAGAAATAACATCTTAGCCACCAGAAGGAAGGGCGACAGCTAATTCCTCCCCCCGCGAAGAAATGCCTTACGGCGGTACCATGGGGGATCAGAGGATAGAAGAGAAAGGGGTTTAGGGTTTAGTGGGTAGGGGCGTCAGCGTCGAATTTTAGTATGATGTTGCGTCGAGTCGCCACATATCCAGGCCTAACAGCTATGCCTAGAATCCGTAGAAAGGATTCCCCCCCTAAAAAAAAAAAAAAAAAAAAACACACACACACACACACATACAGCAGAGGAGAAACTGCTACCAGGCGCGTCTCCCTGTAGAGGATGGGAGAACGCTCGCTGTCCTTGGATGACACTAGGTCTCTTAGTTGATAAGGTACAAAGGGTAGGAGCCAAATAAAATACGCTCCCGTGAACAAAACTCCCCCCCCCCTCTCCCTCCTTCAATAGGTTGGTCACACTAACTGACCTAGCAAGACGATCGATCCCTGCTGTAATTCATTGGAAGTGTCCGGAGTCCGTGTCGATTATTTCCGACGATGCAGGCTACGGCTGATGTGAGCTTGCTCTGCCGAGGTGTAAGTTGCAGTAGCGGATCAGGAGCCACTTCGGGCCTTAATCAGGAAGTACGCAGTGAGTGTTAGAGATCGGAATCTTCACCACCCCGAGCGACTCTAGTCCGTCCGTGTATTCCGGGACTGGCTAAGTGTCGGGTAGGCCTCAGGGAACTGAGGTAGGAGTACTATCTCCGAGGGTACACCCGTTTCTAGTTATGACAACCCGCTCCACTCCGTACGATACGCTGGTAAATCAAAAAGTATGAGTAATTTACAGGAAACTAACAAGAGTGGAAACAGGCTTCATGCCCAATAAGCAGCGATTGAAGCAAGCGCTGAAATGAAGAGAACGCAAGCGCTGGAGCGCCTTGAAAAGCTGACCATTGAGTTGCAAGAGTTTGTCCAAACTAAGGTCGATATCCACAAGGAGATAAAAACCAAGACAACCAGTGTAGTCAATGCTCTTGGAAGATTCAAGAAACTGGACGAGGAATGGCAGTCATCACGACGACGCATTCAAACTGAAGTTGAGACGGAAGAAGCAATGGACAGAAGAATATATGGCGAGGCTTTCGCCTACCTCCGAAGAGGCCGTTTCCTGGACTCAAACGAGCTATGCACGCACGTATATTTGTCCTACTCCCACCATAGCGAGAACACAGCCCAGTTCGCGGTCAAGGAAAAACCGCCGTTCTCTTGTGTTTATACACATTCATTGAACAGCTGCAAAAGTTGCGTATAATTGTAAGTGTGTGCAACTCTCATCGACTCCTCTGGCAACTCATTCCCTGTAGGCACATCGAGATGTACCTACAGGATATGAGCAGTATCCAGCGGGGACCACGGGGAGCCGGAGTCGATTGAAGACCATGTTGTTTGTGTGATGTGTTGTGTGTAAAGTATGATTTTACGTGTAAGTGTTTGCGTGTGTAGGGTGCCCGGGCACTTGTGTTATTTGTGGTCATTTTCCCTAGCTTATTCTACGGCAGTCATCCAAAGCTTTATACTGTCCTCACAATTGTGTGGAGCATATCGCTCGTGCCTAGGCGCTCCGACTCTACCTAGGTGGATGTCTGTCGAGTCTCGTCCCTAGTCGCGTTTTCATTAGCTAGTTGGGTTTGGAGTTTGCAGCACATTACTACTTTACTGAAACCTTTTAAAAGCTTGAAGTTACTTTGGGATGTGGCAATCGCACGCGCAATGCTCGCCCACTCCGCGTTCCCACCCCATATGTCCTTGAGCACCTCACGTTGAGGCTCGTACTCATGGCATTCAAGCATTAAGTTCTCCACGTTGTCGACCCTTTCTCCTAACCCATTCTCCCTACACTCGTCGCAGAATCTACTATCCGTATGTTCGTACTTGTATTGGTATTCTCTAGAAGCAATGGACATATATATATGGTGAGGCTTTCGCCTACCTCCGAAGAGGCCGTTTCCTGGGCTCAAAAGAGCTATACACGCACGTACATCTGTCCTACCCTCACATAGGAAATACACAGCCAAGTTTGCCGGCAAGGAAAAACCCTGTCCTCAAGCATTTACGCTATCATAGGACAGATGTGAATTGAGTTGATTTTAATGTCAATCTGTCCTCGTACTTAGTTAACTGTATCAACCCATTCAACGACTGCGTTAGCCTGATCGGTAATATAATAACAACCCGACCAGTTACCAGCGGGGCCCATGCGTGGAGGTGCAGCCGTAAGACCTGTTTGAGCCGTAACACCTATCCCCCCTTACAAGAGTCTCGTTCGTTCGTTCTTCTGTCTATCCTAGTCCCCGAATCTTTGAGCTTACCTGCGTTGCCAAATTATTTTGACAACGTCATGAGGCCTTGCTCAGAAAGAAGCAATGGACACTGGAGCCGACGGTGACGGCGAATCTGCTGCTGAGGACAAGGGTGAAATTGACACAAGGCCTGGAAAGAGAAAGGACCGAAATTCGCCAGAGCCAACTGACAAAGTCACAAAGAAGAAGGACTTAAAAAAAGCCCTCCCCAACGACTGGCAGGGCAGGGCGACGAACCTAAGAAGGCGACTGATCGGGAAAAAGTACAGTCTACAAAGAAGAAGAGGAAGCTAGCTAGAGAGCAACTCTCAAAGCAGCCACCGAAGGAGCCCAGGCCAGAGCCTAAGCGGAAAAAACCACGCAAATGGATCAGACCCGACGCACTGATCATCCGCCCGGCCGAGAAAACAAAGTATGCCGAGATTCTGCGTCACATAAAGCAGGACGTCTCAAATGAGCAGGTTCGTTCAACGGTAGATAAGATCAACAAAACCAGAAGTGGCGACTTGTTGTGAAAC
>NW_025401860.1:0-3028 GCF_020080835.1 Cotesia glomerata
TCTATATTATTATATATGCTTTTTGTGGTAAAAGTAAGAGCATCTATTGTACCTTTATTTTTAACGAAACCGAATTGCTTCTCTGATAAAATGTTATTTTTAGAGCAAAATTCTATTAATCTAGTATGTATAATTTTCTCAAAGAGTTTAGCCAAATTAGAGATAAGTGATATTGGCCGATAGTTAGTCATTAAATGCTTAATTACCAGATTTAAATATTCGTATTACATCAGCTTCTTTTAAAGCCCCAGGCCAAATTGCTTTACTTATACAGATGTTAAAAGCATATTCCAGGGGACGACTAATATCCTTTGAAATATGGTTAAGAACTTTACTATGTATATAATCAACATCTCCGTTTTTATCTTTTAGTTCTAGTATAGTTTTTTCAATTTCAGTTTGACTAGTTGGTTTTAAGAAAAGACTATTACAGTTTTGTTGTATACGCGATTCAATATTATTTACATTCAATATTACTCAATATTAATTACATTCTTTAACTTTAATTTTCTTAGCTAAATTTTCACCAATATCAGTAAAAAACGTAGCAAAACTATCAGCGATAATTTTCTTATCATTAATAATTTCATCATTACATACAATACTGTCAATTTCATTTTTGTTTATTACATTTTTGCCTAATTTACTGTTAACAAATTTCCATATTTTTTTACTATCCTTACAG
Organism: Cotesia glomerata; assembly: GCF_020080835.1. NCBI lineage: Eukaryota > Metazoa > Arthropoda > Insecta > Hymenoptera > Braconidae > Cotesia > Cotesia glomerata. The sequence goes on from NW_025401860.1 coordinate 686, forward strand.
AACTTTTTAACTCTATCAGTCTCATACAAATTTTTAGTAGCCTTGATTAATTTACTTAAAATTTTATTATAATTATGATATTCATTCTTTAGCTTAATATTATTTTTATCACGTTTCCATACGTTGTATAAGAGTTCTTTGGTCTTGCAAGATATCATGATACCTTTTATGATCCAATTGCTTCTTGCTTTAGTATTAAGCACTTTTTATTATTCACTATCTTTTGTAGAGTCTTTAATTAGCAGATTTAATTTAGTTGATGAAGATATCAAAAAATTCTTTCTGGATCTTGGTATATATTAATAGTAGACCAAGTTAACTTGATTACTTCAAATTCTTTAGTCTAGTATAATCTATGATATAACACTCGTGTTTGTTTTTAAGGTGATGAGTATCAACACTTAAAAATACAAAGATCGGGTAGTGGTCTGTAAATACATTAGTATAGGTAAAAGATTTAATATCACTAAAATTAGTTTTTACAAATATGTTGTCTATGCGTAAACCTCCTAAATCATGAGGTCTAGTAGTTCCATTGAAATAGGGGAGGTAACCATTATCAAGAATAGTAGACATAAATAAATTTGTTAATTGATCAAAACTTTGAAGATTAAAATTAAAGTCTCCAGCAATAACATGATTTTTTCCGTGTTTATCCGACAAATATGTTGATAGTAGATTAACAAAAGATTCTTTATTTACATCATGACATCTGTATACACCAGATACCTTGATGGATTAATTGTTATTTAGTTTTATTTTGACTGGGACAATTTTTAAATCACCAACTACTTCAGTCATTGGTATATATTGTAATGGTTTTTCACATACATAATAACACCATCAGCTCTATTAATATGGTTGTGGTTGTAGTAGATATCATAATTATTAAGCGAATAGAAAGAGTAACACATAAGTGACCAGGTTTCCGAACATACAATGACATCAGGTTTTACAGTTAAGTTTTCAATAAATATTTCTAGTTTTTCAAAGTTAGAATTTATGCTTCTCACGTTTAAATGCAGTAATAATAAATTTTCAAGGTTAAGAGAACTGTTTAAACTATCCAAATCACTGTAACTATTTTCAATTTGAATATCAAAATTATCATCCATTAGGATTGTAGAGAGCTAACTTTAGTTTATTACCTACCTTATCGATATTGGAATTTTAGGTTTAGTTGGATGGTCACAATTATTTATCAGATTATTAAATTTGTAAGTGAGATATGGACAGCATGTTTCGTTTGCACAGTGGTTAGTTGGTCTGTTTTTTTGATACTTATTATTGTAAAAAACACAATTTACGCATTTTTTTTCTTGTTGTTTACATTCACTAGTCAGATGATCACCAGCACAAATTATACACTTAACTGAGTTTAGACATTTTTTATGATTATGATTCAGTCTACCACATTTACTACATAAATTGATGTTAAAAAAGTCGAAAACACGGCATCGTTGATGACCTATATAAATTTTAAAATCATTGTTTAAGAGATATAAGTAAGTTTTAGGAGTGACTTCCAGAATGAGTGTCCTTTTACCAATATTATTTTTATAATCTGCCACAATGTTAAAAGCAGCATCTAATTCCAGGAAGTTTCTGTTGTTGATGTCCTCACACAAGTCCTCCTTAGATAAATTGTTATCAACATTGATGACTTTAACTTTTGGTAATTTTAAATGTTCAATCTCAACACTATAATCACTACCAAGTTTATCACACAACACTGTCTTAGCTCTTGTAACATCGTTGTTATTCTTACAGTAAACAGACACTATTCCTTCATTATTTTTCTTGACATAATTAATTGGAAACAACATATCATCGGTAATCTTGTTCTTAACTTGTTCTAGCGTCTCATTATTGTTATTATCTTTGTGTTTAACCAATATCTTTGGTATTTTAACATGTATGTGTGTGTTGCTTTTAACAGCACTAGCATACGTACTTTGAGGTTTATTAATGTAAGAGTCACTATCGATAAGAGCATCTAAAATCTTATTTCTTGCTTGAAGTTCTGTATTAAGTTGCCTGAGCAACTCGTTCTCCATCCTAATAGTTGTTAATTCCTCAGTATCAGCAGCTTTACTTATACCAGACTGATTTTTCGATTGATTTAGAGATATAATATTACATAACTCATTACGTAGTTCTTCCTTCTCATATAATTTAATTTGTGTAATTATTTTTCGTGTGTTTTCGTCTAGCGTGCTTACATCATATTCAATTTTCGTGGTTAGGTTGTCCTGATGGTGATTCGGGCAAATAACCAGCATATCACTTAAATAATGACCTTTTGTATATTTATTAAAATCACCTTCATGATATACATTTTCA
>NW_025401861.1:0-3027 GCF_020080835.1 Cotesia glomerata
AGTTATACTTGTTTTCGCGCGTTCGTAGCATTTAAAAAATTAAATTAGAGTTCATTAGAAAAAATATATTAATTTTTTTTTTTAATCTAAAAATAAATGCTGCATGTATATTTCAATAATTATTCAATGAACAATAATGTAAATTGCTTTAAAAAACCATTTGATTATTGAATATTTAGGTTTATGTCCGCGTGTTAAAAAATTAAATTTCATTTTTCAAACTTAAAAAAATATTTTGCCGATTGATAACTGAGAATTAATAACTATTTAATTAATAAGGAACATTATAATGACTTTTCAAACTTTGGAAAAAAAATAATAACAATTCGAATTGAATTTCAACAAATTTAAGTATTCTTTATGAAAATTTTCGTTAATAGTATTGTTTATTAGTTTATACGCGATTTGACTCAATTATAATTTATTGAAATCAAGAAGAAAATTTTTTCTCAAACTACGCCAAAGAAGTATAACTACTTACGTGCGTACACAAGTACACACACAGTTTTTGTTAATTAAACAATCATTATTGCAATAAAAATTAAGCAAAAATAGAGAATAATAAGAACCTTTCCACCGTCGAATTTCTGGAGTGAAAGAGATCCACAGAATTGGCCTTCTCTTCGGCGTCATCACATTCTGGTAGTATTTCAGGAGATGTTTCATTGCTTTCTTCAGTTTTTCCAGAATCATCGGTAGCTTTGGATTTGTTCGAATCATTCAATTTTTTCGTTGCTAAAACATTATTTATGTTTAAGCCTGGGGCTTACGAGATTCCTGTTGGGTTTTCTCTTTTTGCTTTTTCTGCCTCCAGTATTGCAGTAATTGCCGCTTGAGATCCTTTTGAGATCTTTTGTTGGACTGATAATACATTTGAGGTGGCGTGGTTGACGTTTTTCGTCACCATCACTCTTCCGAAATATGAGACGAATCACCTGTAGCTTGGCTTTTAGAAGAAAGTCAATTAGCTTTTTAGCTGGCTTTGGTTTTAGTAAATCTTTATTTCTTCCACTTTTTCTTTCTCCATCTTAGTATCCTTGTATAAATATTAGTATTAATATAAATTTAAATTGATTTTTCAACTGCAGCTATCTTTAATTAAAAAAGCAATAACTATGAAATAACTAATGTCTTTCAAAAAAAAATTATTCAATAGAAATATGGGTCAACTAACAAAATTTCTTTTTACCATTTTCTTAGATTTTTTGGTGAGGTCGAATTAGATGGAGACCCTCTCAACTTCTTTTTAGGAATATGCTTATTTTTCCTCTTTTGACCCAAGTACCTTTTTAGCATCATTCGACTTTTTAAGTTCCTTCAATCGCTTTTATTAAAACGTTGTCAATTCCATTCTTAAATACTTTGAATTACCTATAAACATTATTTATGAATTATTACATATATAAAATATGTGATTTAACCTCTAAGTTTAATAGTCAAATACAAATAAGAATTTTTAATAACACACAAATCAGCCCCACATCGTAATATTTTTCAAAATTATTCTTTATTAATTAACTTACTTTCTGAAAAATTCCGTGAATATTAATCAATCATTTGGAAATAAGAATAAGTGGTTTTAAATCTAACATTTTATCTAAGTTTTCTATAAATGCATTAAATTTCAACTAATTTTTTATCCTTTTCATAGATTTTTAGAAGTTATGTATTATTAAAATTTCTAAAAATATTTATTTATTCAAATGAAAATGATTCTACGGTAGTTTAAAGAAATAAATAAAATAACTTACTTGAATGATCAATCACTTTTCCTTCAAATTCTTTTTTTCCCAATTTAAATAACACTTCATCACCTTACTATTATTTCATGAACTTGTTTACCAATACATTCAATATCATTGTGATCAACAATGTAAGCCTTTTGGTCATCATATGATTGTACCAAAAACATGTTGATTGTTTAATACGCGTACAAACAATTTAAAAGATGGAATTATTTAATTATATATAAATAATGTAAGACGACTGATTACAAATCAATAAAGCATATAAAAATACAAAAATACTACGACGCTCACGAGATCAACAGACCTTATGCGGCATCCATATTGGAAATATATAACCCACGTGACGCTACAGTAAAGTTGCCCACCCGCCAAATCTCACACTTGATTTCTGAGATATGTGTATACACTATAGCACTCCATATGTATTTATTATTTATAAAGGTATGTGTAAAAAACACACCGCGAAACTATTATAAATAATACGAAATACTGAGTCACACACATTTGTCTGTAAACTTTTATAAAAAAATATAACTAACAATTTAACTAATAATAAAAAACAAAAATTTCACTGCAGTGTTAATTTAAAATATTGTAGAGATGCAATAATTAATAATATCACCTTTCAAAGGTGGTATGTGAAGGAATTCCGTACATGCTTGTAAGTTAAATATATATTATAATATAATAATAATGGCAACAGTAATAATAATAATAATAAAATATATATTATAATATAATAATATTATTATTATTATTTATAATATTATATGATATTATATGATGTTATATGATATTATATGATGTTATATGATATTATATATTATAATGTGTATATATATGTATAATATAAATACTATATAGCATAAATATAATTTTTTTTTTTTTTTTTTTTTTTTTTACGGCAAGCATTTTTACAAATATAAATAATGCTGTGAAGCGGGAAAGAATAGGAGTTACGGTAATTATTACATAATCAATATACCAAATCTGAACAGTCCTGATATATGGAGTTTAAATCCTTTATTTCTAGGCTAGATCAGACGTGCTCAGACATGGACAGGTATAATCAGATCTGAGCGTATTTAACGCTTCAGACATTGAGACAATACAAATTGTCCGCCTGATCAGCTGCGCGACATACCCTTGAAAATTAGACTCGGCTATGATCGAACGCGGTCGATATCTAGCGCCGTAAGGGCGAAGGAGGGGAGAAAAACCGAATACCCAACGGACAGGAGCATCGATCGGCACTTCGACCTCGCTAGTCAATAAGCAT
>NW_025401862.1:0-3026 GCF_020080835.1 Cotesia glomerata
ATTAGTTCATTAGTTTAATGATTAAAATCTTTTATTAAGTATTTTAAAATTAACCCTTCGAGGACATGGGTTGTAAGATTTTTTCTCAGCCGCGCAACTGTCTCCAATATTTTTAAATTTCAAATGGAAAAGCTACTTGAAATTTTTGTATCTTCCTATAATTTAGTTTTCTGAACACACGCCCGCAATAAAAAATTTTTTTTGATTAAAAACAGCAAAAATAATTTTTTTAGAGGACATGAGAATTTTCTCATGGCCAGAGTATTAAAAGGTGGGAAATTTTAACTTTCTGAATTTCTTATTCGGCCGAGTTCGGCTCATTTCGCAGTCCACGTCCGCCATATTTGTTACATCATACTTAACCGCCTAAATAATAGTGTAATATTGTGCTTTGTGTTTACCTACACTTAAATATGTTAAAATTTATAATTTAATATTTAATATTTTTTCAAATAAATAATATTAAGAGATTTAATAAACGTAAGTCAATATTTTTTTTTTATATGTAATCCTAACAAATACATTTTATGTGTACTAAAAATTAAAGTTATTTTGTATTGAGAATGTTTAAAGTTATTTATTTTTATTGTTATTTTCCAGGTAAGAATTGAAATTAACGAGTAGTTATGAGTAGGAAAACAAAAAAAGTCCAACCAGACTGGTTACAATACGAACAAGAAAATGACTCTATTGATACTAGGTACGAGACAGACAGTAATAGTGATAGTGAAGCATTGAACAATTCTCAGGAGGAGCTCAGCGTATCAGAATATTCTGATAGCGAGGTTGAAAATGAATCATCTGATTATTATTCAGATGACTACAACAACAACAACAATAACAATAGTAGTAGTAGTAGTAAAAATGATTGTAATGAAGATGGAGATGATGGAGAAACTCTACTAGGGAAAGATAAAAAAACTGTGTGGTCTACTAATGCTCCAAATAAAAAAAAGAAAACTGCCAAACATAATATAGTGCTTCGCCTGTCCAATGTAAAAAAAATCGCGCAGTCAACGACCACTCCATTGGATTGCTGGAAATTATTTTTTCCAGAAGATTGTGTGCAAGAAATAGTTAAGTTTACAAATATACATTTAGAGAAGATAAGACCTAACTATCAAGATATTTCAGCTGTTCGTCCGACTACTGTTGAAGAAATGCATGCTTTTATTGGCTTACTGTATCTTCTCGGACTGTATAAAGTATCACATTTAAATTTAAGAGAATTCTGGACATCAGATGGTACTTCGCCGGATTGTATCAAAGCTGTTATGAGTTTGAATCGTTTTCGAGCGATTATGTCAGCTGTAAGATTTGATAATCCCTGATGATCGAGAAGAACGGAAGAAAACAGATAATCTAGCTGCTGTTCGTGATTTTTCTTCTGGGTTTATTCAGAGGTGTTCAGAAAATTATTCTGCCGGAGCTTATACAACTATTGATGAGATGCTGGAAGCCTTCAAGAGGAAAATGTAGAATTTAGACAATATATTCCTAGTAAGCCTGCGAGATATGGCATTAAAATCTATTCTTTAGTAGATTCTAAGTCGTTTTACACCTTGAATATGGAAATATACTGTGGCAAGCAGCCACCCGGTCGCTTGAACAACCAAATTCATCATTTCATTTGGTGAAACGACTAATAACACCGATATCTGGGACTGGTAGACACGTAACCTGTGATAACTTTTTCACGTCTATCCCATTGGCTGAGGATCTATTGAAAACTCACAAAACAACGCTCGTTGGAACAATTCGAAAAAATAAAAGAGAACTTCCACCTGAAATCGTGAATGTAAAAAAAAGAAATCTCTGTAGTAGCAAGTTTATTTTTAAAGACGATTGCACGGTTGTGTCATATGTTCCAAAAAAAAATAAAAATGTCATCTTGTTATCAACGCTTCATCAATCGGATACAATTGATGACGATTCAGGTTCTAAATTAAAACCTGAGATATTAACATTTTATAATATGACCAAAGGAGGTGTTGACGTTGTCGATGAATTAAAAGGTAGCTATTCTGTAGCACGTGAAACAAACAGGTGGCCTATGGTGATTTTCTTTTCATTTTTAAATATTGCTGGAATAAATGCTCAAATAATTTGGTCGCAAAATACTAAAGAAAAAATAGAACGTCGTAAGTTTATAAGAAAATTGAGTGTACAGCTGATTCAACCACATCTTATTACTCGGAGCAAAGTACCTACTCTTTCAGCAGAATTAAAAAACACCATCCTCAAGGTGGGCAACATACCGATGCAAGCTGTTGAAACTAATTCAACAAAACAAGTGTGCCGATTTTGTCCACGTCAAAAAAACAGTTACTCTAAAAAATCTTGCTCTATTTGTGGGTTAACTATTTGCCCGAAACATGCTACTCTTATGTGTCCGCAATGTCAGGAAATCTTGACTGAAACTGATGGTGACTGATGAGTTTTGATAATAACTATATGATATACATTATCTATTGTTCTGAACTTTTTAAAAATGTTAACTATTTTTATAATTATTACCCCGTGTTTAATATTAATTGTATTAGTCCATGCAAAAGTGATTTTGAAATGTGACCAATAATTGCTAGTCAACTACCAAATCATTAAGTTACTTTCTATCAATTACATAAAGAATCTCTACTTTTGAAGTTATTTGTTTTCTCTTAGAAAGACATTTATAAATTTTAAAATATAAAACCAATTCATATTATTTTTTAATTTTTAAACAATACAATAAAAATTATAATTACCAATAATATTTGGTTCTATTATTTTTTTTTAATCGTTAATACTCTAGCAATAGAATTTAAACTTCAATTAATTATTAATTAATCTATCAATTAAAGAATTCATTAATTCATTATTTTTAGTAGTCTAAGAACATTAAAAATTAAAGAATAAATAACGTTTCTTCGTAGAAAAGCTTGAATTTATAATGTTCTATGCGCATGCGCAGAAAGCCATGAGATTTTTTCTCATGGCCAGAGTAAATAAGGTGAGTCAAAAACACCCATGTCCTGAAGGGTTAA
>NW_025401863.1:0-3025 GCF_020080835.1 Cotesia glomerata
CCCTGATTAAGTAATATGATTTGGAATGATTCGAAAAATTTTAATAATTTCATATTGTATGATATCGCAAAATTATGATTCACAATTATTCAAAATGATTCAAAATTCTTAGTTCCGAATCATTTTGAATCATAATTATATTATTCAAAATTACTCAAAGTTTTTAGTAGTATATGATTTTAAATCATAATTATATTATTTGAAATTATTTAAAATGATTCAAAATTCTTAGCTGTCCATAATTTTGAACCATAACTTTATGACTTAAAATAACTCGAAATGATTTAGAATTGCTCATTTTGAATACTTAAAAATTGCTCATTTTAAATACTTAAAAATTGTAAAATTATGATTTAAATTAATTCAAAATAACTTGAAATTTAATTTCTATTAATTTTAAATTATTTTTTCGACATTATTATTAGAAATAATTTATTGCTTTTATAATCGACATGATCAAGTTTACGTAAAGGTAACAGTAGCTGCAGTAGAAAAATTTGATATTTTTGAACATATATTTGTTATAAAAGAGTGGGAAAATAAATTTACAATTATAGATATAAAAAAATAGTATCAAAAATGGTATTTATGAGAGTAGAAAATGTATCTTTGATTTCTATGACTGACTATGTATGTCTACAACCCAATAGTTTTGAGGTTCAATAAAAATAAGATTATACCTATGTAACAATGACAATTCAATCTTTTGTATCCCTATAACGACACCTTCATTACCATTCTATTTATCAAACTAATAACAATTAAATGATTATGATCACTCTGGGATCGAAAATATTAAAAGAAATTTATAAAATTTAAAATTACCCAAACGAGCTTTCAATGTTATTCAGTATTATTTAAGATGATTTGGAAGTTGGAATCATTTCAAATAATATTAAATCATCTGGAAAACCAGAAATTATAATATTATTTCATCATTCAATATTATTCAAAATGATTCGAACGTTTAAATTATGCTAAATAATTTTATATCATCTGAAGAACCAGAAATTTCTATATTATTTTATCATTCAATATTATTCAAAATGATTTGGAAGTTGAAATCATTTCGAATAATATTAAATCATCTGATGAACCAGAATTTTCAATATTATTTTATCATTCAATATTATTCAAAATGATTTGGAAGTTGAAATCATTTCAAATAATTTTAAATCATCTAGAAAACCAGAAATTATAATATTATTTTATCATTCAATATTATTCAAAATGATTTGGAAGTTGAAATCATTTCAAATCATTTTAAATCATAAAATAATATTACATTTTTTTATTATTTGATATGATATAAAATGATTCGTTGTAAAATTTATGCTTGAAAGTCAAATCATCCTGACAATTTGGGATGATTTGAAATGATGAAACCCGCGTCTTTTCGAATCATTCCAAATGAGATTTCTTAATCAGGGATTAACCAATGCTACAGACCTCGAGCCTCTAATCATGGTCAACGGTGGACAGTTAACCGGAATCCAAGAAATTTTGTATGAACATTGGTGGAATATTAATTTTCTTATACCACAAATTGAGGAAGAGGAAGAAGAGGAAGAAGATGATGATCTAGAGTATTTGTATGAAATGCTTGATAATTCTTCTATTGATTTATCGGATGCAGAAACGGTTATTGTAAGTGATGTAGACACTTTAAGTGATTGTGATTAAAAAAAGATATTTATTTCATTTTTGTATGTTTAATGTTTAAATGTTTAAATAAGAAAAAATCAAATTTGCTTTATTTTGAATTAAAAGTTTATTAATAAAATTAAACATTTTTTAACTTCCCGCTAAAAATCTCAGATTTTCAAAAATCGGGAAGTTATTGTTTTTACCCCGTTTGGCAAAAATCGAGTTTTCATCAGATCTCGACGTTTGAAGGTCACAGGAAGCTTCCCTGACTACCCCCGCGATGTTGTCACTATGTCTGTATGTATGTATGTATGTGTGTGTGTGTGTGTGTGTGTGTGTGTGTGTGTGACTATGTGACTCGCTTATAACTTTTGAACGGTTGAACCGATTTCATCGCGGTTGGTGCCATTCGAAAGGGCTACGCTGAACTTAGATTTCCTGAGAATTTGAACCGATTCGGACCGATAGATTTTAAGAAATCTTGAAAAATCTTAAAAAATAAGAAAAAATCATTTTGAAAGTAGTTTTTGGAATATCTTTTTAAACGGCTCTATCGATCAACTTCAAAACTAATCCGCCCTGCTTGAAAAACCACGCCGATCGGCGTCAACCCGATCAAAATCGGTTGATTCGTTCGAGAGATAGCGTGAACGAAAGAAAACCGAAAAAACCGAAAAAGTGTTTTTTTTTTCTCTACATAACTTCGTCATTTCTTCTCGGATCGTTTTTTGATGATATAGAATAATTTCAGAAATTAAAAACCGCGTCGATTGCCGCCGAAAACGTGGAAATCGGTTGATTAGTTCTTGGCATATCCCTGATTTGTTTATTGGAAATAAGCGATTTTTTTCAATATAACTTCTCATATTTTGGAATAACTTTCTTTAAACAGCTCTACCGATCGATTCCAAAACTTAATCAGCTCTTAACATCATAAAACCACGTCGATTGCCACCAAGCTGGTCAAAATCGGCCGATTCGTTCGAGAGATCGTGTGAACGAAAGAAAGTCCTGAAAGTGTTTTTCGAGTTACTCCGAAATTTCTAGTTTGACCAATTGAAAACTTAGAAATTATTTATAAGGCTTAAAAACTACGTAGAATGCCGCTAACCGCGTAAAAATCGGTTCATTCATTCAAAAGTTATTATGGTATGAACATTCAAAAATAGTGTTCCATGAAACTTCTATCAGACTTTTGAGCTCAAAGAGCTCAAAAAAGTATAGAAAAGGTATCTTTTTGAGCTTCTCGAGAGCTTAAAACAACACACACAGATTGTACCTTTTGAGCTCGAAGAGCTCAAAAAAGCGGCCAGGTATTAAACGGAATTAGTGGAAGTTGCAGGGATGGCCTTTAGGGTCAACCGTTTTCCTAATTTTT
>NW_025401864.1:0-17508 GCF_020080835.1 Cotesia glomerata
GAAAATTGTTTGATTTATTGCATTCATCCATTCCGAATAATTACTCATTGTAGAACAAAAAAAACTAACCTCTAATGGCGTATTTTCAGTGGGTACTTTTGTGTGAACCCAACAATGCTCAAGCTAAAGTAAACAGTAACTGCCTCGTGCAGTACCTCAGCGGGCACCTGTATTTAGATTTTAATTGAAAAATCAATTAGCTTATGAGATTCCATATTAAAGCGGTAGTTTTTTATTAACATGCATACCAGACGGGTTCAACCTGCTGCGCTTTGCTTCGAGCTGTTGGGCGACGCTTGGCGGCAACATTTTGAAAAAGTAACGTGTCGCTTTTTACGCTTTTCACGCTTTAACCCCTTCGAGCTTCTTGCGCTAAGTTTGCGCGCATACATCTGGCCAAGCAAGACAATAGTATTTTTTTTTAATATTGTTTGTTTTTAATAAAGTCACTTATGTAATTATTTTTGGTTAACCTGAATGGTTTGCGATCATGCGTTGTGGACGTTAATGAATACTATCGGTGATATAACGAGCACCAGCAACGACAATAGCGATCCCTGCTGCTTGTTTATTGCTCGCAGTCCCTTTAAGGTCGAATGAGTTAACATAGTCTCTGTCAATTAATCAATGGTACTAGTTTTGTTTTTTTTAATTATTAACGAGATGGATAATTTGCTAATTGGCGGTAGTTTTTTTTTTTATTTAATTATTAAGAAATTAAAAATTAATTTTTCATTTTAAAAAATTAACGCAATATTTAAAATAAATGGTTTAAATTTTTGATATTGTAGCGAAAATATTGGTGAAAAAATTTTTTTAAAAAAAAAATTTGATTTTATAGAAAAAATGTTTTTTTATATTAAAAAAAAAAAATATTTTTGTTGTAACTTAAATATGAGAAGGATTTATTTTTTAAATTTTGGCATTAATTATAATAAAATTTATCTTACGTATTTTATAATTCAATTTAACATTTAAAATCCATAAAAATGATTAAAAGCTATTTACCTTATCATGTCCCGTAACGCGCTTTGCAATTTACGTAACTCATCAACATACATCGCCATCGAGTCGAAATATGCTATAGCGTCATCAAAGTTTGGTTCACGGCGAAAGTTTCTCAGTATTTCATCCCTCCTGAAAATAAAAATAAAAATAGAACTTAGGGTAGAGAAATTTAATTTTGTATTCAGTATATTATAATTTAATTTTATGTTTTGAAATAAAATTTGTTTTCAAAAATTTTAAGATGAAAATTTGAGAAAAAAATTAATTTTTTTAATTTTTAAGTAAAAATTTGGCTTTAGAATTTTAAAATAAAATTTATCTCTACAATTTTGAAATAAAATTAATCTTCAAAATTTTGGCTTCAAAATTTAGAAATTTATATTATTAAGAGAATAAACAAAATTTTGTAATTAGTGTATTTATATGATAAATTGGGTTTTTATAGTTAAATTTGATATCGTTGAAAAGTCTGAACCTGGAGTTGTGCCTTTTCGCTGTTTCATATCATTCTCATCTATAGCCAATTTATGATGACAAGTATTTAGGCTGCATTCGAAAATGTTTTACCTCTAGATACATAATTAAGAGATGACCTTGTATCTTGTGAACTGTTGACATTTTTAAAGATATAAGCTCATCCCTGATGTTACACTCATCAAGACCTTTCATTTGAGTACCCACATCAATTTTTTCATATATTTCATATATTTCATATATATATTATATATATATGTAGGGCAGTATAAAAATATATAAAATACATGTGGAATTTACTTAAATGAAAGGTCTTGATGAGCGTAGCATCAAAATGAAAGTTTAGATCTTCAAAAATGTCAATAATTAAGAAATGACCTTGTATTTTGTGAAATATTGACTTTTTGTAAAGATATTATAAGCTCTCATCCCGATGTTACACTCATCGAGACCTTTCATTTGAATACCCACATCAATTTTTCATCATATATTCTCATATATTTATATATATATATATTATATATAATATGTATACATGAAAAAATATGAGTCAAAATATGCATGTGGGGTACTTAAATGAAAGGTCTTGACGAGCGTAGCATCAAAATGAGTTTATATCTTCAAAAATGTCAATAATTAAGAAATGACCTTGTATTTTGTGAAATATTGACTTTTAGCCAAAAGATATAAGCTCATCCCGATGTTGCACTCATCGAGCACCTTTCATTTGAGTACCCACATCAATTTTTCACTTATATTTTATATATTTATATATATATTATAGCAATATGTATATATGAAAAATATATCAAAATGCATGTGGGTACTTAAATGAAAGGTCTTGATGAGCGTAGCATCAAAGTGAGTTTATATCTTCTCAAAAATGTCAATAATTAAGAAATGACCTTTGTATTTCGTGAAATATTGACTTTTTGTAAGATATGAGCTCATCCGATGTTACTCATCGAGACCTTTCATTTGAGTACCCACATCAATTTTTCATATATTTGACCTATATTTATATATATTATATTTATATATATTATATTTATATATATTATATATATGTATATATGAAAAATATATCAAAAATGCATGTGGGTACTCAAATGAAAAGCTCTTGATAAGTGTAACATCGAGATGAGCTTATATCTTTAAAAATGTCAATAGTTAAAAAGTACAGTGCAATTTAACAAAAGTCATTATTTAATAAAGCAAAATTTTATTTATTTATAGATTACAAGTCATGGCAGTCACGTAGTGACTGCAAGATTGCTAGTAAAAATTAATTCTCAAAATTTTTTAACTAAAATTTGTCCTATAAAAAAATTACCTAGATTTAATTCTGCCGTAACCGGGCATGTTGCGCGTGAGTTCAGCATACAAACTCTTCAAGCTCGGAACATAGGTTAGCGATCCGTTCAAGAGATCTCTTCCAAGCGCTTCGTGTCGAACATAACTGACGTAATTGTCACCCATGAGTATCCCTCGTCCGAAGTAATTGATACCGTAGACAGAAGCAATGCCAATGCTCTCGATACTCCTCAGCAGGTTTTTAAAAGCTATCAGGTATCTGCGACCGATCAATCAAGCTCTAATTAATTTATTAATAACCAACTATTGGGTAATTTTTGTTGACAATAACCTCCAAACGCCGCTATTGTCCGTTTCTTTTATCTGATTGGTCAAAATATCCAACATTGCAGCGTTTACACTTGTGTACCAAGCCATCACTTCGGCCATAGTACTTTCTTCCGGGCTTATTTTTTCTCTGAAATATGAAATAGGTGATTATTAATTTTATTGAATATTGAGTGATTAAAATATATTAATAGAAAAAAAAAAAAAGGAAGATAAATACGAGAACAAAAGACTTGAATTAATGGTCGGTTTAAAAAAGAATATAAAAAAGTAAGTTATCGTCGCGCACTATTTGCACACTTTAAATGGGCAAGAGGCGATCATCCATGTCAACCCCTATATCATCAACGTCCAGTATGTTGCTTTGAACGAATTTATTACGCCGTCGTAAACCCGAGGACATTGAAATCGATGTTATTGACTAACGTCAGAGGCACTGGCTTTCATATCGTATCGTCATCGCCATCTTATTTTTATCCCTCGTCATCTTTAAGTTATAAAAATACTCACACAAAATTACGATCTGTCAATTTTTGGAGATTTATTTAACTGAATGATTATCAAGAAAATTTAACATGTGAAAATTTAAAAAAGAAAATTGTTAGTTGAAGTTTTTGAACTTATTTTTATAATTGTATCTTTTTATATGAATCAAAAAATTGACATCAATTTTTATATATTTTCATATATATACATATATATAGTATATATTTTAAAGATATAAGCTCATTTCTCGATGTTACACTTATCAAGAGCTTTCATTTGAGTACCCACATGCATTTTTGATATATTTTTCATATTTATATATATTATATATATGTATATATGAAAAATATATCAAACATGCATGTGGGTACTCAAATGAAAGGTCTCGATGAGTGTAATGTCGGAGTGAGCTTATATTTCTAAAAATATCAATAATTAAGAAATGAGGTTGTATCTTGTTACCTAATGATGTTATTGAAGATATAAGCTCATCTTGATGTTACACTAAACGAGACCTTTCATTTGAGTACCCACATGATTTTTTTTATATATTTCATATGTTTTATATTTATGATATTTATGAAATATATAAAATATATGAAAAATTGATGAGGGTACTCAAATTAAAGGTCTCGATAAGTGTAATATCGAAATGAGCTTATATCTTTAAAAATGTCAGTAGTTTACAAGATACAATGTAATTTCTTAATTATTGACATTTTTTAAGATATAAGCTCATTTCGATGTTACACTCATCGAGACCTTTCATTTAAGCACTCACATGGCATTATTCATATATTTTATATATATGGTATTTGTGAAATATATAAATATATAAAATATATGAAAAATTGATGTGGGTACTCTAATGGAAGGTCTCGATGAGTGTAACATCGAGATGAGCTTATATAATTAAAAATGTTAATTTTTGACAAGATATAATGCCATTTCTTAATTATTGACATTTTTTAAGATATAAACTCATTTCGATGTTACACTCATTGAGATCTTTCATTTAAATACCCACATGGCATTTTTCATATATTTTTTATATATAATAATTCTGAAATATATAAATATATAAAATATATGAAAAATTGATGTGGGTACTCAAATGAAAGGTCTCGATAAGTGTAATGTCGAAATGAGCTTATATCTTTAAAAATATCAATAGTTGACAAGATACAATGTCCTTTCTAATTATTTACATTTTTTAAGATATAAACTCATTTCGATATTACACTAATCGAGACGTTTCATTTAAGCACCCACATGGCATTATTCATATATTTTATATACATGGTATTTGTGAAATATATAAATATATAAAATATATGAAAAATTGATGTGGGTACTCAAATGAAAGCTCTTGATGAGTGTAATGTCGGAATGAGCTTATATCTTTAAAAATGTCAATTGCTGACAAGATACAATGTAATTTCTTTATTATTGCCATTTTTAAAGATATTAACTCATTTCTATGTTACACTCATCGAGAGCTTTCATTTGAGTACCCACATGCATTTTTGATATATTTTCACATATCCATATATATAATATATATAAATATATGAAATATATGAAAAATTGATGTGGGTACTCAAATGAAACTTTGATGAGTGTAACATCGAGGAGACAACTTATATCTTCAAAAATGTCAACATTTTTCAAGATACAAGGTCATTTCTTAATTTCATGTATCTAGAGAGATATATATTTTCGAATGCAGCCTAAATACTTATCATCATAAATTGACTATCGGTGAAAATGATATGAAACTTTTGAAAAGAGCTCCAAATTCAACCACATTAAGACACTAAATTTTTTTCTAAAAAAAAACAGGATTTTATCATGTAGAATATCCTGGAATCCCAAAAATTTTTTCGGATTCTCTTAATAATATACATTCAAAATTTTTTTTTCATATTACAATAATAATTTTTTGACGCATTAAAAAGTACAACTTATTTGTTGAAAAAAATCCTAAAAATCAGCTGATTGATCATCATAATTTTTTTATAATTTATTCCCAATAAAATTATCATAAAAAAAATTTCCATAAAATAGTATATTGTGTGACTAGGGATGAAACAAAACGATTTCAGACCAGAGTGAAGTTGGTCACTCGGTCTGAAATCGTGTTTCATCCCGCGTCACATATTATATTTTTCATATAAGTTGCATTAAAAATGCTAGTTTCAATGTCTGGAGCCAACCAGAACTAGATAGTTTCAGACGAATAGCGAAAATACCATTTTATTATAAAACTTATAATAAAATAGAAAGTAATAGTTTATTTTTTATCGAACATTATTCGTAAACTGAATAGTTTTCTTTTGTCATTCTTATTTATGCTTAATAACAGAATTATAATATTTCAGTACAGTTAACGGTTAGAATGACAATTATAAAGGTATAAAATAAACAAACAATTGATAAGATTGAAAATAAAGCTGCAACTTGACCTCGCGGACAGAAAATCGTCATTTTCTATCCGCCGGGAAGAAATAATTGATTCCTGCCCGGCACAGTCGCATTGGTCTGAAATTGTCTAGTTTCGGTTGGTTCAACAGGCATTGAAACTCGCATTTTCAATGCAGGTTATATAAAATAGTATATTACACACCTAGGGAAGTAAAGTAAGAAATGTCTCAGATCACATGTAATTGTCGGCCGAGGCGAAGCCGAGGTTGACAAACATGTGATCTGAGGCTTTCTTATTTACTTCCCGTGGAGTGTATACTATTTTTGAGCTCGACGAAGGCAGAAAGCGGCACTTTCGTTTAGCGTAGCGGGCCGAAAGTTGACGCTTTCTGCCCGTCGAGCAAAAAAAGAATTGACACCTTTGTCAGCTAATGAAAATTAATTTAGCAGATATTTGCTAATTTCAAGAATTTTTTTAAAACAAATAAATTATAGCAAAAAAAAAGTAGAAAAAAAAATTAACATGTAGAAATTTTAAAAAGTAAAAAATGCATTTTTTTAAAAATAATTTTTTGGAAAAAATCTATTGGTTAAAAAAAATTAAGAAATGGTTAAGTGACTGCAAAATTTTTCTCTAAAACAACCTAACTTATTAATAAAACGCAAAAAACTTGCCTGAAGTCATCCAAGCGAGCTTGAAACGCTTCTTTATTAACCACTTCGTAAGTTTGTGTTTTAGATTCATCCCTCGGGACGGAAGCCAACGGCCAGGTAGTCATGTTCATCAGAGTTTGATCGGTAATAAAATACCGCTGTGTCAAATTGAATCTTAACCGGCTGCCATTAGTGTAAATAAAAAAGGCAACTTCAGAGCGCTCCAATTGCATCCCGGTGACGACTTTACCCAGGTCGGTGGCAATTGTTACCTGATAATCAAAAAGACATAAATGTTGAGTAAAAAGTAATAGAGAATTATTTTTCCACTTTACGTTAGTTAATGGATGAGACAATAGACATTGTAAACATCTTCAAGTACACAAATGTGAATTATTACATTTTAGTTATAAGTTACTTCAGCTGAAGAAGGTGCAGAAAGGATGATAGGCGTGCTATATTTACTTGCGACGATACTCATAGTCGATGACTGCGTACTACATACTCTACATACTCCACAATTGATCGATCGGGACATTACAAAAGTTCTTGCTGGATAAATGAGACGACTAGTCCTTGGCACAATTTCTTTTCAAATACTTTCATTATTTATTTACAACCATGTTTTTCTACTATTGTGGTTTAAATAGTTTAATTAGTATTTGCTTCTTCATATTTTACATACTTACAACTGTTTTTAAATTATAATCATTTTTAAATTGAGTTTTAGAGGTTATGAGGTCAAAGAACTAGGTTATGTTTTTTTTTAATTTCTGTACGGATGCACAAATCAGCTGTATCTTCTGATTGGATTGGTCAATTTTGATGAAACAAAAAATTAATTAAAAGTATTTATAATTCTGAATGGTCATTTTCAATTTGAAATAAATCTACAAAGTACTTTTAAGTTATTTGAAAAAATTAAACTGTACAGAAATAGAAAAAAATTTTAATGTTATTTTTTTAATTTATGTACGGATGCACAAATCAGCTGTATCTTCTGGATTGAACTGGTCTATTTTGATAAAACAAAAAATAAATTAAAGTATTTATAAATCTGAATAGTCATTTTTAATTTGAAGTAAATCTGCAAAGTACTTTTTAAGTTATTTGCAAAATTAAATCCGTACAGAAATAAAAAAAAATTTTTTTTTATTTCAGGTATTTAAAAATTTGTTTCTTCATATTTTACAGACTTAAAACTGTTTTTAAATTGAGTTTTAGAAATTATGAGGTCGAAGAACTAGGTTATGTTATTTTTTTTAATTTCTGTACGGATTGACGGATCAGCTGTATCTTCTGATTGGACTGGTCAATTTTGATGAACCAAAAAATTAATTAAAGTATTTATAAATCTGAATGGTCATTTTCAATTTTAAAAAAATCTACAAAGTACTTTTTAAGTTATTCGCAAAATTAAATCCGTACAGAAATTGAAAAAAAAATTTTTCTATTTCAGGTATTTTAAAAATTTGCTTCTTCATATTTTATAGACTTACAGTTACTTTTTAATAACAATAATTTTTAAATTGAGTTTTATAGGTTATAAGCTCCATGAACTAGGTTATGTTTTTTTTTTCTGTACGGATGTAGAAATCAGCTGTTTCTTCTGATTGAACTGGTCAATTTTGATGAAACAAAAAATAAATTAAGGTATTAATAATTCTGAATAGCCATTTTTAATTTGAAACAAATCTACAAAGTACTTTTTAAGTTATTAGCAAAATTAAATCCGTACAGAAATAAAAACTTTTATTTCAGGGTATTTTAAAAATTTGTTTTTTTATATTTTACTATCAAAACTGTTTTTAAATCACAACAATTTTTAAATCATGATTTAGATGTTGTAAGGTCAAAGAATTAGGTTATGTTTTTTTTTTAATTTCTGTACGGATGAACGGATCAGCTGTATCTTTTGATTGGACTGGTAAATTTTGATGAAACAAAAAATAAATTAAAGTATTTATAAATCTGAATGGTCATTTTTGATTTGAAATAAATCTATAAAGTACTTTTTAAGTTATTTGCAAAATTAAATCCATACAGAAATAAAAAAAATTTTTATTTTTATTTTAGGGTATTTAAAAACTTTTTTTTCCATATTTTACAAACTAACAGCTGTTTTTAAATAACAATGATTTTTTAATTGAGTTTTAGAGGTTATGAAGTCCAAAAACTAGGTTATGTCTTTTTTTCTGTACGGATGCACAAATCAGCTGTATCTTCTGATTGGATTGGTCAATTTTGATGAAACAAAAAATAGATTAAAATATTTATAAATCTAAATGGTCATTTTTAATTTGAAACAAATCTGCAAAGTACTTTTTAAGTTATTTGCAAAATTAAATCCGTACAGAAATAAAAAATTTTATTTCAAGTATTTTAAGAAGGAATTTAAGGAATTAGCTAGAGATTAAATAGAATTTAATAAAAAAAAAATACCTGAGCCTCAATATCGGATACTTCTTGCCGATAGATAAGTATATCATGAAGAGTATTCGCAGTCTGTACAATGAGCGCAAGTATTGGTATAAAAGGAAGCACGAGCATTTGAAGTAATTGAATCCGGCGACCACGTCGGTGAGCTGGATCAGTCGCGCGCTTCCAGCAGGATTTCTTCTTGGAGGATTTGCTCGTAGAGACGTCATCGGAGGACAAACTGCGTACGGAGCTCGATTCGGCCATACACGAGCCGTTGCGCGGTGACATAATTCCTGAAAAAAATCAAAATAATTATTTTTATTAAACATCCAAATAAAATCCTTTTGTGCCGTCTGAAAGCTCGTATATACAATATGTAGCTATTACGGCTAATTTAATAATCATCTTAGTATACAGCTCTTTTAAATCTTTAAAATAAAGTATAAAGACAAGTTTATTGGTTTACTAACTAACACACTTATCCAACATGACAAATTATACCTTAAGTTTGATAATATCTTGTAATTATTGGCTTTAATATCGATCCTTTGATGTTCGCTGTTCTGTCTTTAGTTAATTGTCTACTTCACTCAATATATTCTATAATAAGCTTCGTCCTTGATAATTTAGAGCAGACTGTTATTTAAAATCCTATTACAGAATTAAACACTATTGTTTAAAATAACAATTATTTTTTTATTTAACTTTTAAATATCAGTTTTTAAATCAAAGTATTTCTGATTAATAAACATGATATGTACATTTTAAATTTTCTCATTAAATGCTCGAGAATGCAAATACATGATTGACATTTAATTAATCGTCACTATTTTTTTTTAATTAATTTAAACTAAGTCACCTTTTTTTAAATTAATTTAAACTCTAACTTAGACAATAAAATACATATGCATCCATTCGATTTAGTAACACGTGAGCTTAAGCGAGCAACAAGTTGCTCGATATCACACAATTCAAAAAATTCAAGCTTTTACAATTTTTATTTTATTTAAAATTACACTCTTAATTTTTAGATTAAAAATTTTAATAATTAACAATATTTATTTATAGTATTAATTATTAATTATGGTTTTTTTTTTTATTTATTTTTAAAAGTGTAATTTTATTTATAATTGAGTGTGATTCTTACAGAAGACGAGAGCTTGCAAGTACGCACGAGAGCTTACTGAGAAGATAACCCTCGTGAGAGCAATACAGTTGCTTGGTGTACACTGTATGCATGGACATGAACCAGGGAGAGAGAGAGAAGCTTTCTAGGTACCGCGCAACCCTCATTGTCCCCACCCCTGCTCATCACTTCACTTATATTACATTACACTCAAGTTTATATGAAGCTCTGTCATCTGGAAAACTACTATGTTGACCAATTTAGACACTTTTCATCCCTTTGCATTCATACATTACACATACATATTTTTTAAATATTATAATAAGGTAAAAGCCCCAATTATTGACAGGGTTTTAAATATTGACGCCCTAAATTATTTTTAAATATATTCAATCATCTGTAATGAGAAAAATTATCATATAAATTTTTATTAAATTCTAATTAATTGAAAAATTGAAAAAAATTACACTTCAAAATATTAAATATTAATTATTAAAAAAAAATAATACCACCAGTTGATCAAACCAGCTTACGAACGTTTATTTTCTTAACAACTTTGATAAGAAAAGCATTTTTTTAAATACCGAGTTTAAATTCATTTCTTCATTTATAATATCATATTTTTTTTTTTTTATTTAACAATATATGAAAAATTTATAAAATTGAATAATCGAAATTAATTGTATGCTTTATAATATTTAAATAATGGGTGTCAATAATTAGTTGATAAAAAATTAACTGCAAGAGTTTGAACTCTTCTGATTAAATAAATTATTTTTAAATAAATTTTTATATTTTTAAAAGTAATTAATTATTTATTTATGGAATTTTATTATTAATAAATTTTAATAAAATTGATTACTTAATAGAGTAAAAGCACCCAATGCCATATTAAAACAGATTTTAACGGAGTTGGGAAAGAACGGATAGGGAAAGGGACCTACTCAGGAATTTTTCCGTAATTGAAAAATAATCAGACAGCCCAGACTGAGAATCGAACCCAGATCTCTCGGTTACGCGCCAAGGGGCTCTACCAGTTAAGCTATCCGAGACAAGTACTGACTACTTTATTCAGTCACGTATATAAGACCCACCGAGCAAACAACGCCACCGTCCATCTTACGGTAAAGAGCCATATTAAAGCAAATTTTAAAGGAGTTGGGAAAGAACGGATAGGGGAAAGGGGGACCTACTTTATTAAAAACATCTTATTTGTGAAATAACTACTCTATACTAAATAGAATTTCTACCCCCTGGGGATTTTCTGAAAGTACAGTTTCTGAAGAACAGAAACGTACTACAGAAGTAGATATACAAGCATGTTTGCACAACAATCACATGCTTGTAAAGGTGGACCATTTCGTGAACTCCACCGTCCATCTTACGGCAACAAATAAACATCTTATTTGTGAAATAACTACTTCTATACTAAATAGAATTATTGACAGGGTTTTAAATATTGACACCCTAAATTATTTTTAAATATATTTAATCATCTGTAATGAGAATAACTATCATATAAATTTTTTTTAAACTCTAATTAATTGAACAATTGAAAAAAATTACAGTTCAAAATATTAAATATTAATGATTAAAAAAAAATAATACCACCAGTTCATCAAACCAGCTTACGAACGTTTATTTTCTTAACAACTTTGATAAGAAAAGCATTTTTTTAAATACCGAGTTTAAATTCATTTCTTCATTTATAATATCATCTTTTTTTTTTTTTTTAATTAACAATATATGAAAAATTTATAAAATTGAATAATCGAAATTAATTGTATGCTTTATAATATTTAAATAATGGGTGTCAATAATTAGTTGATAATTTTTAAGTTGAATCTCATATTGACAGCCATTCGACAGCGCTAAGATGCCTTTTTTTGACTTTAATCTAAAAAATTAACTGTAAGAGTTTGAATTCTTCTGATTAAATAAATTTTTATATTTTTAAAAGTAATTAATCATTTATGGAAATTATTATTAATAAACTTTAATAAAATTGATTACTTAATAATAAGTTTGGATAAATAAGAATAAGCAGATAATTATAGGCATGCTTAGTACAGGTGTCAATAATTGGGGTGAAGGTATGTCAATAATTAGATCAATCAGTTTTTTAACTTGCCAATAATTGGTGTATCCGGATAATCTATTTAATTATTTAAAATTAATTAGTAAATATCAGCGATTATCATTTTAAAAAATTTGATTGGTAAAAAGATTACTTGAGACATTACCACAAACAAAATTCAACGATATTGATATTTGATTG
Source organism: Cotesia glomerata (assembly GCF_020080835.1). NCBI lineage: Eukaryota > Metazoa > Arthropoda > Insecta > Hymenoptera > Braconidae > Cotesia > Cotesia glomerata. The sequence goes on from NW_025401864.1 coordinate 12,513, forward strand.
CTTAAAAAAAATCAAATCATTACTTTGTTTCTAATAGTGTCAATAATTGGGGCTTTTACCTTATCCTTATTTTCTTTGAAATAATTTTTAAAAAAAGCTTGAAAATATTTTTAAATTAAAAATATTGTTCCGTTTTTTTAGCACTCAACGTTCAGATAATTGAATTAATTAATTTGTGATAGAACAAAAGAGCTCTTAAAACTATGCCATACATGTATGGTAAATATCGACAACCGAGAGTATATGGAAGACTTTATGTATATAATATATATATCACTCTGTAAACTAAATTATCTATAAATATCATCAAAACAAGTAAAGAGTTTTCTAGAATTATTTACCGGTAATAATAATAATAAAAATATTATTTTAATCGTTGTAATATCGCAGTCTTGGCATGCATGTGATTTATAAATTTCTAAATAGATAATTTCAACTAATCGGCTTCTATTTTTATGTGATAAATGGACACTCTTTGGTCAGCCGGGTCTATTGTTTGACTATATTGAATTATAAATAATTATTTTTATGAATATTATTTAATTTCATCTATTGACAGTTAATTAGTAGTGTTGTTGTTATTGTTATTATTATGTTTTAGACTTTGCGGGTATTATTGTGATGGGTACGTTATTTATCAGACTGTTCATTTCTTGGAGTGGTTGTTTGATTTGCTCCTTATCGGTATCCGATAAATTATGCAGCGGATTTGCGCAGTATTCCTGACGACATACTTTGCAGGCCTCAAAATGTGATCTAATTGAATTGCGTAGTTTCTGAAATAAAAATAGAAATTTATTTTTATTGTTGTTATTTACAATTTTTTCATTTTAATAATATTAATAACAACAATAATAATAATTTTTCTAGATACATAATTAAGAGATGGCATTGAATCTTGTGAAATAATGACATGTTTAAAGATATAAGCTCATTTTGATGTTACACTCATCGAGACCTTTCATTTGAGTACCCACATCAATTTTTCATATATTTTATATATTTCATAAATATCATATATATAAAATATATGAAATATATAAAAAAAATCATGTGGGTATTCAAATGAAAGGTCTCGATTAGTGTAACATCAAAATGAGCTTATATCTTTAATAACATCATTAGGTGACAAGATACAACATTGTTTCTTAATTATTGATATTTTTAAATATATAAGCTCATTTCGATGTTACACTAATCGAGACCTTTCATTTGAATACCCACACCAATTTTTCATATATTTTATATATTTCATAAATATCATATATATTAAATATATGAAATATATAAAAAAAATCATGTGGGTATTCAAATGAAAGGTCTCGATTAGTGTAACATCAAAATGAGCTTATATCTTTAATAACATCATTAGGTGACAAGATACAACATTGTTTCTTAATTATTGATATTTTTAAATATATAAGCTCATTTCGATGTTACACTAATCGAGACCTTTCATTTGAGTACCCACACCAATTTTTTATATATTTTATATATTTCATAAATATCATATATATAAAATATATGAAATATATAAAAAAGATCATGTGGGTATTCAAATGAAAGGTCTCGATTAGTGTAACATCAAAATGAGCTTATATCTTTAATAACATCATTAGGTGACAAGATACAACATTGTTTCTTAATTATTGATATTTTTAAATATATAAGCTCATTTCGATGTTACACTAATCGAGACCTTTCATTTGAATACCCACACCAATTTTTCATATATTTTATATATTTCATAAATATCATATATATTAAATATATGAAATATATAAAAAAGATCATGTGGGTACTCAAATGAAAGTTCTTGATTAGTGTAACATCAAGATGAGCTTATATCTTCAATAACATCATTAGGTGACAAGATACAACCTTATTTCTTAATTATAGACATTTTTAAAGATATAAGCTCACTCTGACATTACACTCATTGAGACCTTTCATTTGAGTACTCACATCAATTTTTCATATATTTTATATATTTCATAAATATCATATATATAAAATATATGAAATATATAAAAAAGATCATGTGGGTACTCAAATGAAAGGTCTTGATTAGTGTAACATCGAGATGAGCTTATATCTTCAATAACATCATTAGGTGACAAGATACAACATCATTTTTTAAATATTGACATTTTTAAAGATATAAGCTTACCCTGACATTACACTCATCGACACCTTTCATTTGAGTACCCTCATGCATTTTTGATATATTTTTCATATATACAGATATATAATATAAATAAATATTTAAAATATATGAAAAATTGATGTAGGTGCTCAAATGAAAGCTCTTGATGAGAGTAACATCGGGATGAGCTTATATCTTTAAAAATATCAATAATTAAGAAATGACTTCCAACTTTGTATTTTGTGAACTATTGACATTTTTAAAGATATAAGCTCATCCCGACATTACACTCATCAAGACCTTTCATTTGAGTACCCACATCAATTTTCACATATTTCATATATTTATATATATTATGTATATATATTTATGAAAAATAAAAAAAAAATGCATGTGGGTACTCAAATGAAAGCTCTTGATGAGAGTAATATCAAGATGAGCTTATATCTTTAAAAACGTCAATATTTAAGAAAGTACAGTGCAATTTAACAAAACTCATTATTTAATAAAGCGAAATTGTATTTATTTATAGTCCACATAGTGACTGCAAAGTTGCTAGTTATTATTATTATAGTATAAAATTTGAAATAATAATAATAATAAAGTTATTGTAAAAGTTAAAAAATTATTATTATTTAAATGATTAAAAAATTAAATTAAAAATAATTAATCACCCTCTAGATCGCAAATTGACAACTAATAAGATTCTTCGCACAAACTTGACCATTAATTTACCAGAAAGGTCAAAGGTAATTGATTTTCCCCTTAATCGGTTTAAATCAAAATAAATTTTCTCCACCGATGAAAATAATTTTATAAAGTAAAAATTTCATAATAAATTAAAAAGAAAAAAAAATACGATCCAGAGTTATGGTGTGACCTTTAAAAAAAAAAAAAATAACTCTTGCCGCAATCGGACGAGTTATAATTTGCGGATCAATTGAACTAGTGATTGTAAAATAGTTATTACATAATTCAAATAAAAAGAAAAAAAATACTTTTTATCCGATTGTTAATTATTAATAATCAGCAAAAATTGGTGAAGGTTGAATAAGTAACGTTTGTATTGCTAAATAAAAATACCTCGGTGAAAGTAACGCCCTCGGCTCTAATTAATACGTAGACGGCAAATGCTGGAATGCAGATCAGTGACAAGGACGCTATTCCCCAACCAACAGCTTCTGCCCACCATGGATACTGATAAGCTCCATTGCCATACGTCGGGCTTTGATAATCAATCAAACTAAATACCCATACCGACTAAACAAACAAAAACATTATTAACATTAGTCATTAATAATATTATTTTTTGAAATGATCAAAAAAAATTTTTATTCTCTATTTTTTAATATCATAATCAAATACCCGTAGGCTAAAATAATTTCATATACTTTTTATGCAATTCATTTGATAAATTTTTATCGCGTGAATATTTTTTTTTTTTTTTTTTCAAGCCCGAGGATACTCGGCCAGAATGCTAACTCACAAATAATAAGAAAATAAAAATACGGTTACCATTATCCAGAAGGAGGTGCTGCTTTATAAAACCAACAAAGATTGAATGTACATCACGATGGAACTCTTCCAGTCATTTCGAGACATTGCTACACAGTCTTCGTACACCGTAGAACCACGATATTGCGATAACTTCAAGAATGCCAAGAACATGATAGTAAATCGATGCTGCATAATGATCAATCAGTTGAGAAAGAAATATATTCACACCTAAATAATTAAATTCAATAATAAGATTTCTTTTTATTAATTAATTTTTTGGAAAAATTTTAACTTACCTGTGAGACATTGGGCAATCCGCAAATAAAAGAAACAGCGCAGAAATAATAAGAACTAACATTGTTCGTGACAAAGTAAATTTTTTTTCACCCAATTGGGAAATCAAATAGTCTTGTATTGACGTCACGACTACTTCAACAACAGCAAACTAAAAAATTTTAATTTTTTTAAGCTAGAAATAGTATATTACACCCCTTGGGAAGGAAAATAAGAAAAGGAAAACAAGAAAATTCCGAAATTCCCAAATTACGGAAAAATTCCCACTGAGTAAGATACACTTTTCCCCTATCCGTTCTTTCCCAACTCCCTTAAAAATTTAGCACTAATATGGCGTCTTCACCGTAAGATGGACGGTGGCGTTGTTTGCTCAGTGGGTCTTATATACGTGACTGAATAAAGTAGTCAGTACTTGTCTCGGATAGCTTAACTGGTAGAGCCCTTGGCGCGTAACCGAGAGATCTGGGTTCGATTCCCAGTCTGGGCTGTCTGATTATTTTTCAATTACGGAAAAATTCCCACTCGGCTTCGCCTCGGCCAACAATTACATGTGATCTGAGGTTTTCTTTTTTACTTCCCAAGGGCTGTATAATATTTTTTTGTCCGAGGAAGGAGGAAAGCGGCAAATTTGTTTAGCGCAGTGAAGACCAAAAGTTGCCACTTTCCACCTTGAGGAGCAAAACCAACCCTTATAACTTGCATTGAAAATGCGAGTTTCAATACCTGTTGAACCAACCGAAACTAAGAAAATTTCAGACCAATGCGACTGTGCCGGGCAGGAATCAAGTGTGCTTCTCCGGCGGACAGAAAATGACGATTTTCTGTCCACGAGGTCAAGTTGCAGCTTTATTTTCAATCCTATCAATTGGAGCAGTTTATTTTATACCTTTATAATTGTCATTCCTAACAGATTGAAAGCTTTGTACTGAAATATTATAATTCTGTTACTAAGCATAAATAAGAATGACAAAAGAAAACTATTCAGGTTACGAATAATGTTCGATAAAGAAAGGAAAATATTACTTTCTATTTTAATATAAAGTTTTATAATAAAATGGT
>NW_025401865.1:0-3025 GCF_020080835.1 Cotesia glomerata
GAGCGTTCTGACATAACTTATTTCACATGGATGAAAACCTTCACGAATTAGTAACGTCTAGTATACTTTAAATACCTGCCTACTTGTGGAGCTTGCCCTGTGACACCTGGGCAGGTACCAGGTGAGAAAGGTAACTAAAAATATGAGTTATCTAACTTAAATTTGTATGGCTGAATTTTATATATATTTTGTAGAATATTATTCTAAACTAGAATTATAAAGTGTCAGACACTTTTCATGGACCAGAGCTTTTGTCAGACGCTTTAAAGCTCGACAAAAAATTAATGAACTTTACTTATTTTTTCATGTCTGACTTTTAAATATATTATTCAAGTAACTACTACAAAGTTATATTTCATCAGTCAGACAAATTCGAGTGACCAAACATCCCCTAAACACAAAATTATTCAGCCGGGAGTGCGATCGCGAGAGCACTATGCGCATGCGTCTCAGAGTAAAAAATTGAAATGTATTGAAAATACTTATTAATTTCAATCCAAGATTTTTGCATCCTTATTTCAGTAAGATCTCTTATTATTAAAGTGAATTTATTCATTGCATGTATTTGGAATAGTGAATATATGAGGAGCCATTTTGTTTTATAAGGAATTATCTTTATTTTATTGTAAAAAAGATACCAGTTAGAAAAATTTTAAGAAAAAATTATTTTACCAAAAAATATATAACTATGATTAATTACAGCAAATATTTGTTTATCTTTTAATCATCGCAATTATCGACACAGTCATTGGAATTTTCATCGTTCATCCAATCATGATATTGTCCATTCAAGTCATCCTCGTCGTCATCAGTGATGTTGTCGTTGCTGGCAGCGTCTTCTGCAAAAACAGTTTAAAGAATTAAAAAACATAAAATTATAAATACAATAAATTTAAAACTTAAGTCAAAGTATAGTACCTGAATTTTTAAGGAATTCACTAATGTCTCAATTCACTAATGTCTCATTCAAGATAGCATAGACAGCATCCTGGCTCAAGGATTTAACTAGTCGAACACACTTAAAATTGTTTCTTCTTTTGCTGTTACTTCCTGCAATAAGAGTACAATAAAATTGGGATAAGTCTTCTGGCACTGAAACTTCGCCGTTTTTAAGATCCTGAAGAGATAAATTATTTGGCAATTTTTTTTTCTCAATTTGTAGTACTGATTTCCTCAATATCAAAGCAGCTTTATTAAGAATGTCCTGATCCCTCAAATTGTCTACTAACTCTTCATCAATAACAGAAACATGTTTCGGAGCAAGTACCTTCTTATTATGACATATTAAGAACTTAATCTCCTTTGTAAATACTTTGCTTATTTTATCTTCTAAGTTATGAGGAGTGAAATTCCCCATAACTTCTTTAGAGTTTTCTACTTCTTCGTTAAATAGCTCTATGTAGTTCCTGTGGAGAAATGTCAGAAAGTAACATCGACCTTTTTCTACTACATTTTGTTGTATAAAATTACAAACTTCATCAAAAACTGCTTGATGGTGCTTTACGAAGATCATGCCAAGATGTTTGAGTTTTATTTTTCTTTGACGATATTTTATAGGAATATTCCATTTGACATTTTTTATGATAGTATATTGTTGAATCCGTTACATCTTGCACTTTCTCAATTAATTCTGCCAAGTCTTCTTCTTCAACATTTAATTTGATTAAAAAATCATTTTTACCGCACTTATGCAATGGTAGTCGTTTCAATTTATGTCTTTTAGTCATTTGATCACAATATATACATCTCTGGGTTTTGTCAATTATCATATCATTTTCAATTGAAACATCATGAGAAGAGGAATTAACATCACATTCAAATGTCGCACAAGGTTCCTCAGAAATACATGACACCGGTTCAACTGATTCTAATTCAACACTAGGTTCAACACTTTGCTCAGGTATTACAATAGTTTCAGACATAGTACTAACTGGAGTTGAGTCTGATACTACATCTGAATCTGGAACTATAGAATTATTTTGTTGACTTGAGGTCAATTGTATGCATTGATGATTATCAGTACCAAGATTACTTGGTAGGCTTGATGTCGATGTAACTGATGTATTTTCAACATTACTCGATAAATTTTTTTTTTGGCAATTTTTGGATTTTCTGGAGTGGCAGAATAATACCTTTTTGGCAAAGCAGTAAAATTCTTATAGCATTCTCGATGGTAACCATAGTCATACAAATCTTCTGGAAAAACTAAGTCTTTAAATTTTAGGTTATGGAGTGCTCGCTGTTTTAATACTTGTTTACATTTTTTAAATGTTTCTTCGGTAAATAATTTTAATTTATCATGATGTTGTTTACAAAATATACACTTTGATTTTTCTTCTTCCATGGTTTTCACTATTACATATAACAATATCGGTCACTAATTACACGATATAAACAACAAAAACATGTGCTCTTATACACCCGAACTGCACTGGATACTATAGGTTGCGCGCGCAATAAGCACGTATACACTGTAAAGTGGAGCAGATGGTGAGTTTAAGAAGAGGAACCGAGTTGTTGTGAACGTCTCACTCGCTCTGCAATGCATGCGCATAGTGCTCTTTCGCTCGCACTCCCGGCTGAATAACTTTGTGTTTAGGGGGTTTTGTGTTTAGGGGATGTTTGGTCACTCGAATTTGTCTGACTGATGAAATATAACTTTGTAGTAGTTACTTGAATAATATATTTAAAAGTCAGACATGAAAAAATAAGTAAAGTTCATTAATTTTTTGTCGAGCTTTAAAGCGTCTGACAAAAGCTCTGGTCCATGAAAAGTGTCTGACACTTTATAATTCTAGTTTAGAATAATATTCTACAAAATATATATAAAATTCAGCCATACAAATTTAAGTTAGATAACTCATATTTTTAGTTACACCTTCTCACCTGAGTACCTGCCCAGGTGTCACAGGGTAAGCTCCACAAGTAGGCAGGTATTTAAAGTATACTAGACGTTACTAATTCGTGAGAGGTTTCATCCATGTGAAAATAAGTTATGTCAGAACGCTCTGGGATCTTACTCTAT
>NW_025401866.1:0-3025 GCF_020080835.1 Cotesia glomerata
TTCCGATCTCAAAATAAATGATTTCTTTAAATAATTGTTTTAAACAAATAGCTATAAACAATAGATGGCCCAGGATTTCGCAAAAATGACTGCGATTTTCGGTTTCCAGCGGGTCCAAAGAATTCGTAATGTAATCATATTTTTGTACATCGACCTCAAAATTTTGACGAAAAGATAATACAGCGCCTACACTATTATCACAGTGAAGAGCAATTCAGTCAGGTACCTTTTTAGTAGCTTTGAATGGTACGCTCTGGGATTGACATGCAGGAGGGACCCAGGTTCAAATCCCCAACATCGCAAATTGTTTTTCAACGATAATTCGACTTTAAATCACGGAAAATTGATATAAAATATAAAATTTATAATTTGCAAGTAGAAATAAAATAAATTTTACAATTATTTTTATTTTATAAACTTTTTTATAAATTGATTCTGTTTCAATCGATCCAGATCTGAAAATATCAGATTTGATCTGATCAGATCAAATTTGATCTGGACAGATCTGGCCAAAATGCAGATCTGCTCAGATCTGATGAATTTTATCTGATATGAACAGAGCAAATCTAAACTTTTTTTCCCGGGATAATTTATGGTGATGCGACACAACTAAAACTTTTCTAACACAACACTTAATAGCGTTGTAGAAAAATCCTTAACTTAAATAATAACTATATTAATTAATTAACTATAAACAATGAACAATAATGATTAGATAATTATAAATGATAATAATTAAATAATATAATAATAATAATTAAATAATATTAATAATTATAAATGACAGTAATTAAATAATATTAATAATTATAAATAATTTAATAATAATAATTATAAATAATTTAATAATAATAATTATAAATAATTATAAATAATAATAACTAAATTACCAAGGAGTGGGTGGAAGATATGACCCCCACATCACCACTCTAAGTGTTACCAAATACCCAAATTGTATACTAGGTAGAGTACCCAGTGTTAAATTTTTAATATTTTAATTCATTAAAAATTCGTGAGATTTTTTAATTATTTTAGCAAGTACATTTTTTCATAATAATTTTTTTTTGATAATTCGTGACAATTTTCTATAGGAATTCTCTTAAGTCAACACAAAAAAAGTGTTGAATATTTAACAAATATTTCATTGACTCAATGACGCAATATTATTTTAGAGAGATTCTACTGAAGTTTTTACCAAACTGTTTCCGAGCTACTTTCGTTGGATTTTAATTGTAAAAAGTAACAAAAATCTAGGTTATGCATGGGATTAAACGGACAATAAACACTTATATTACTCAAAATTAACTTTGGAAACACCTCCTGAAAATTTGACTGAATAATAATACTATTATCTAAAATTTAATAATTTAGTGACATGTTTCAATTTTAAACATAATTCTAATTTACATGCTCTTTTTCTATTTTAAATTATTTTTGCTAGTCTAGTCTATTTTTGCTTCTAGTCTAGTCAGCACTGCAGTAGTTGGCTTAGAATACATTAATGTAGTCTTTACTTCGAAACCATTCCAACACTAGCGCTTATTGAAGCAACACCATCTCAAAATTTTAAAGTCCCATTATCGTAGAAGTGAAAATTTATATTTACAGACAAAAGTGTTTTAGTGAGCAAAATATTTAGTATTTCATTGTGATACTAAAATTAGTACCAAAAAAAAACAACGTATTATTTTCTTGTTTCGTGAATCCTATAATATAAAATTGATGACTAAAATTTTAGTTTAGCATCGAAATTATATCAATACTAATCAAAAAAGTGGTCCCTGATTTCTTATTGATTCAGGATCAGAGCGCTAGCAATTTAAATTCCTAGTTTTTAACAAAATCTGTGACAAAAAAGACACAATGAACGAATCTAGCTGATTAGTTTTTGGAATTGATCGGTTAAGTCGTTTAAAAGATATTTAAAAACAACGAATTCTTGGAAATTTTATTTTTGAGATTTCTCAAAATTGATTGACAAATTCTGTAAATTAGTATCAGAATTCTAGGGGCAAAGGAACTCTTCAGAACGCTGCTTATTTCGATCGAATCGGATGATCCGTTTAAAAGTTATGAGAGATTTACATAGATACACACATACACACACACACACAGTCCTAGGAAGCTTTCCTGACTATTTCCGCGGTGATGTCACCGTGTCTGTGTGTATGTGTGTGTGTGTGTGTGTGTGTTTTTTTTTTTTTAAGGGGGGGGGAATCCTTTTTACGGATTCTAGGCATAGTTGTTTGGCCTGGATATGTGGCGACTCGACGCAGTGTCATACTAAAACTCGACGCTAGCGCCCCTACCCACTAAACCCTAAACCCCTTTCTCCCTCTTTTCCCCTAATCCCTCATGGAAACCGTCAAGTTAGACATTACTTCGTGAGGGGAGGATCTTAGCTACTGCTCTTTCTTCTGGTAGCTAAGGTGTTATTTTCACCCTTTCTCTCTGAAGTTGTCATTTACTCTTTTTCTTTTCGATGGAACGCAAGTCTATAAGTGACTTTTGTTGCAAAATGTGCTGGATGGCGTTCCAGGAGTGCTCTTGATGACAACATTGCTTCTACTATTCTCTGGTTGGATTTTTCTTCTTTAGGATCATCTCCAGCCTCACTTCGCTTGTGGGTAAAATCGTGGGCACTCAAATAAAACGTGCTCCGCGTTTTCATTGATTCCTGGGCAGGACGGGCACTCCGGTGAATCATCATGCTTGAAGCGGTGAAGATACGTCCGAAAACATCCATGTCCTGACAACAACTGCGTCAGATAGTAATTGACCTCGCCATGACTTCGGTTTAGCCAAACGTCGATCTTCGGTATGAGACGGTGTGTCCATCTCCTTGTTGTCGCGGCGTTCCAATGCGATTGCCATCGTGCGATGCTGTTCTGCCGTTCTTTAACTCTGAGTTCCTCGGCACTTAGTGTGGTTGTCCTCTTTCGTTGGTAAAGGTTCCGTCTTTCCTCAGCTAGGACTCTGAGCGGCAAAGTTCCGGAAATGACACACATTTGGTAAGGTGCGGAAG
>NW_025401867.1:0-3022 GCF_020080835.1 Cotesia glomerata
AAAATACAAGTCCGGCATGATCTTGGCACGGATGGCACGGAATTTCTTTTGCAGTACTTAATTCAATTAACTAAATGCTGACATGAAATATAAATTAAGATGTGAGAATTATATTCCACCAATTTATCAGCACAAATGGCTTAGAGTTATCCAGCACTTGGCTGGATACTCGGTGCATTATTTTTTTTTTTGAGTTACCCTAGGCCATTGGTGCTCATAAATAGGTTGAATATAATTGACACCCCTACTTTTATAATAAATATCCGGCATTTAATAAATTAATTCATTTTTTTAAACAAAATTCCGTGCCATCCGTGCCAGGACATTGCCGGACTTGGACTTTTATCGAGCACTTGGCTGAATACTCGGTGCATTATTTTTTTTTTTTGAGTTACCCTCGGCCATTGGTGCTGATAAATAGGTTGAATATAATTCACACGCCTATATTTATAATAAATGCTCGGCATTTAATTGATTAAATTAAGTTTTTTATATAAAATTGCCGGACTTGTATTTCTATCGAGCACTTGGCTGGATACTTGTTGTATTTTATTTTTTTTGAGTTACCCTCGGCAATTGGTGCTCATAAATAGGTTGAATATAATTAACACGCCCATATTTATACAAATATCCGGCATTTAATAAATTAATTCATTTTTTTAAACAAAATTCCGTTCCATCCGTGCCAGGACATTGCCGGACTTGTATTTCTTTGGAGGTCTTGGCTGGATACTCGTTATATTTAATTTTTTGTATGAAATTCCGTGCTGTCCGTACCAGAAAATTGCCGGACTTGTATTTTTATCGTGCACTTGGCTGGATACTCGGTGCATTATTTTTTTTTTTGAGTTACCCTCGGCCATTGGTGCTCATAAATTGGTGGAATATAATTTACTTGCCATTGTTAACAACAAATACTCGTCATTTAATTGATTAAATTAATTTTTTTATATAAAGTTGCCGGACTTGTATTTCTATCGAGCACTTGGCTGGATACTCGTTGCATTTTGTTTTCTTTTGAGTTATCCTGGGCCATTGGTGCTGATAAATAGCTTGAATATAATTCAAACGCCATTATTAATAACAAATACTCGGCATTCACCACCACCAATTTTTTATATATAACATCCGTGCCATCTGTGCTGCAGAAAATCATTGCTCGGGCTTGGCACTTCTTATCGAGCACTTGGCTGGATACTCTCGTTATTATTTAATTTTTGTAATGAAAATTCGGTGCTATCCTCGTACCAGAAAATTGCCGGATCTTGTATTTTTATCGTGCACTTGGCTGGATACTGGTGCATTATTTTTTGAGTTACCCTCGGCCATTGGTGCTCATAAATTGGTGGAATATCAATGGTGATTTGCCATTATTAATAACAAATACTCGGCATTTAATGAATTAATTCAATTTTCAATCCAAAATTCCGTGCCATAAATCAAAGTGCCAGGACTTTGCCGGACTTGTATTTCTTTTCGAGCACTTGGCTGGATACTTGCGCATTTTATTTTTTACGAGTTACCCCTGGGCCATTGGAAAGCTGATAAATCAGGTTGAATATAATCTCGAAACGCCATTATTAATAACAAATACTCGGTATTTAACAAATCAATTCATTTTTTTATACAAAATTCGTGCCTTCCAGCCATGGAAATTGCCGTACTTTTGTATTTTTATCGTGCACTTGGCTGGATAGTCGTTACAGTTCATTTTTCATATCAAATCCAGCTAAGCGTGCCAAGTATATTCTTCTCAATTGTTTACCATAATTTTTTTTCACTTTTAAAAGAGTAGGTGGCATTTTGGTAAAGCACCATTGGCTGGAGAGGGGTCCAATTATTGACACCCTAAATTATTTTTAAATATATTTTATTATCTTGTTATAAGAATACCATCTAAATTTTTAATAAATGCTCATTAATTAAGAAATCGAAAATGACTGCCAGTTACAGAATACATTAAATATAAATTATTAAAAAATAAAGTTAGCACTAGTTCATCAAACCAGCTTACGAGCGTCCATTTTCTTTAATTACTTCGGTTAGAAAAAGCACTTTCTTTCTAAACCCGAGTTAAGTGAGAATTAATTACTTCATCTAATTACATAATCTTTTTTTTTTTAATAATTAATGTATGAAAAATTCACATAATATTGAATAATCGCAATTAATTTTTATGTTGCCGTGCATTTCCTTGTATTTTTATCGAGCACCTGGCTGAATACTTGTTGCAATAAATTTTTTATGAGTAACTTTAGGCCATTTGTGCTTATAAATTGGTAGAGTATTATTCATCTTCGACCATTATTTATAACAAATGATCGGCATTTAATTAAATAAATTAAATTTTTTACATATAATTGCCGTAATTGTATTTTTGTCGGGCACTTGGCTGGATACTTGTTGCATTAAATTATTTAATGAGCAACTTTAGGCCATTTGTGTTTATAAATTGGTAGATTATAATTTTTACTTTGCCATTATTTATAACAAATCAGCGGCCTTTAATCAATTGAATTAAATTTTTCACAAGAAATTCCGTGCCATCCGTGCCAAGATCATGCCGGACTTGTATTTTTGTCGGGCACTTGGCTGGATACTTGTTGCATTAAATTATTTAATGAGCAACTTTAGGCCATTTGTGCTTATAAATTGGTAGAATATAATTTACTCGCCATTATTTATAACAAATCAGCGGCCTTTAATTAATTTAATTAAATTTTTTATATATAATTGCCGTACTTGTATTTTTATCGAGCAGATGGCTGGACACTTGTTACATTAAATTATTTAATGAGCAACTTTAGGCTATTCGTGCTTATAAATTGGTTGAGTATAATTTACTCGCTATTATTTATAACAAATCATCGGCATTTAATTGATTTAATTAAATTTTTCATAAGAAATTCCGTGCCATCCGTGCCAAGAAAAGCTGATTTCAAATCAATGATTTAATACCCTAATGGAATGCACCTGTTGAAGGTAGATTGTTACTATTGGAGTATTTTTTTTCGAAAATGTT
>NW_025401868.1:0-3020 GCF_020080835.1 Cotesia glomerata
AAGCTTAGTTTAGGCATTTCCGGTGAAAATTCAAAATTTGGCCGGAAGTGCCCAATTAAATCTCCTGTTAAAAATCCTATAAATAATCAAATGAATCACTTCACTCCGAAATATCTCAGGAAATGCCCAAATACAGCTGCTGTTAAAAGTGGAACTTAAAATTCAATTTTTAAAAGGTTCTCCACGGAAGTTGTTTTAAGCACACCCTAATATATATATATACCATATATATAAATCTTTTAACCAATGGTGTTGTTGCGGAACCTACTCGACTAATTATAACATATAATAAGCAAAATCCAGTTGAAAATTTCACCTTGAGGACTAATGCAATAGTTAGATTTCTAAAGAAATCTACCTAATAAACTTTCAGGCAAGTATTTCATCGCTTTTGGTGGTAAATAATTCTTAAGAATAAAAAAGAACAAAACAAGCGATGAATAAGGTTGAAAATAGTTTTAATAATATATCAATCTAACGATAAACGTAAAACAAAGTTCTTTTCATTTTATGTAGAGTTAATTGTACCCATTGTTCCTCTCAAAGTCGCAAAAAAACTCATACATTATCGCATGTCAAAAGGTGAAAGGGCGCGTGCTACAGGTTAGTAGAGATCCATGTTAAAAAACACAAAAATTTTTTGTTTGCCATTTTGTTTAAAATCATTTCAAAACACAAAGATCTGTAAAAAAAAAAAATAGAGAATCCTAAAGCTAAAGGGCAATCTCCAAGACATACGTTTTTAGCTTTTAGAAAAACTGGTGCCTAAAACTAAAAAGGCGCATAAAAAAATTTAACAAATAGTTTGAAAAAGACCAGTTAAATCCAAGAAAAAACAGTCTGGTAACCACAAAGCTCAATTGTAATAAAGAGAACGAAACGAAAATAATTGTTTAGTTTTGCAATAAATCTGTTTCTGAATATATAAAAATTCCCATGACTAAAAATTTTTGACCTGTGACACATTTTTTAACTTCCCGCTTCAAAGAAAATTGATTTTCAAAAATCGAGGAGAGTTATTGTTTTCTGCCCGTTTTGCAAAAATCAACGCCGGTTTTCATCAGAATCTCTCGACGGTTTTGAAGGTCTACCGGGGAAGCTTCTCTGCGACTATTTCCGCGAGGTTGTGCCTCTATGTATGTATGTATGTATGAATGTATGTATGTGTGTGTGTGTGTGTGTGTGTGTGTGTGTGTGTGTGTGTGTGTGTGTGTGTGTTTTGTTTTAAGGGGAGGGAATCCTTTTTGCGGATTCTAGGCATAGTTGTTTGGCCTGGATATGTGGCGGCTCGACGCAGTGTCATACTAAAACTCGACGCTAGCGCCCTTACCCACTAAACCCTAAACCCCTTTTCCTCTTTCCCCTAATCCCTCATGGAAACCGCCGTTAGGCATTACTTCGTGAGGGGAGGATCTAGCTACTGCTCTTTCTTCTGGTAGCTAAGGTGTTATTTTACCTTTCTTCTAGTTGTTGTCATTTGCTCTTCTTCTTTCGATGGAACGCAAGTCTATAAGGACTTCTGTTGCAAATGTGCTGATGGCGTTCCAGGAGGCTCTTGATGACAACATTGCTTCTACTATCGTCTCTGGTTGGATTTTCTTCTTTAGGATTATCTCCAGCTCATCTCGCTGTGGTTAAAATTGTGGGCACTCAAAGAAAACGTGCTCCGCGTCTTCATTGATTCCTGGGCAGGACGGGCACGCTGGTGAATCATCATGCTTGAAGCGGTGAAGATACGTCCGAAAACATCCACGTCCTGACAACAACTGCGTCAGATAGTAATTGATCTCGCCATGACTTCGGTTAAGCCAAACGTCGATCTTCGGTATGAGACGGTGTGTCCATCTCCTGTTGTCGCGGCGTCCCACTGCGATTGCCATCGTGCGATGCTGTTCCTGCCGTTCTTAGCTCTGAGTTCCCGGCACTTTGTGTGGTTGTCCTCTTTCGTTGGTAAAGGTTCCGTCTTTCCTCAGCTAGGACTCTGAGCGGCAAAGTTCCGGAAATGACACACACTGCTTCCTCTGGATATTGTTCGAAAGGCGCTGGCTACTCTTAGCGCGCTCAGTCGGTAAACTGGACATGCTTTCCTCCATGATTCTTGGATCTCGCGTCGGCCCAAATGGATATACCCATATGTGAGGACCGATGTAACTACTGATGATAGCAATGACCTCCTTTGTCTGCTTCGGGCCACCGTTGTTGGGCATCAATCGTACTAGGTTACCTACTACTGCTGATGCTTTTGGCGGTCACGTGTTCAACTTGTTGTTTGAAGTTAAGTCGGGCATCGAGCATCACTCCCAGATATCGAATGAATGGTTGGGATGTGATTTCTTGGTCTCCGACGTTTAGATTGATCGTTTCCACCACTTTTTTGCTAGTGATAAGTACAGCCTCGGTCTTCTGTTTAGCCAGTTGTAGATTTACTGTGTCCATCCACTGGTTAATCTGCTCAAAGGTGATAGCGAACATATGTTTTATCTCATCAAGATGCTTTGGCGACGATTACTACGGCTACGTCGTCCGCGTACGCTACCAGTTTGACATTTCTTGGTAGTTTCAGTCTCAGCAATCCGTTGTACATGACATTCCAGAGAAGTGGGACCGAGAACAGAACCCTGTAAAACGGTACACCTCCAGTAACATCATACTCCTTTGGACCATTCTTCGTGTCATATCTCAGGACTCTATCTGTGAAGTAGCTAGCGACTATCCTTCGTAGGTATCCTGGTACGTTCATCTCTTGAAGGGCTTGTCTGGGCATGATGCAATCCCCAGTTGGCGGAGTTGGAAGGCATTTTTATGGCTCTAAAGTTGCCACCCAGGCAATATTTCTTCGTTCCTCCCCTTCCATCTGGTACCGGCGATTATGTCTTTGGCTATACCGACAACCAGGTTGATCACGTCCAGGGTTGATCGTCCTTTTCCGAAATCCGTACCGATTGTCTGCCAAGAGTGGATCGACAACTGCTTCTATCCTTTTGGTGAATTATACGTTCTAGTATCTTACCGGCTGTATC
>NW_025401869.1:0-3017 GCF_020080835.1 Cotesia glomerata
AATTATATATGATTATATATGATTATATCTAATCATATATAATTATATATGATTATATATAATTATATATAATCATATATGATTATATTTGGCCATTTTTCATATATAATCATATATGATCAATTTATATATAAATATATATAATTATATATAAACATTTTTTCTCGGGAATAGAGTTTTGTTGCTCGATAGACAGCAGCAAAATTCCGAGAGGGAGATTTTGTGTCGCAAGGGTGTGAAGAATAAGCCCACAATTTACTAAATCGAAGAATCGACCTCGAGAACGATCCTCGTTGCTCGTAAAACAGCAGCAAGGTGTTTCGAAATGACCTTCTGGTCAAGGAACTGCTAGTATTGTAACAGCACCCCGTAAGCAAAGTTCAACGGACGATGCATTAAGGAACTAAAAGTCTTAGTCAGCA
This sequence comes from Cotesia glomerata, assembly GCF_020080835.1. Classification (NCBI taxonomy): domain Eukaryota; kingdom Metazoa; phylum Arthropoda; class Insecta; order Hymenoptera; family Braconidae; genus Cotesia; species Cotesia glomerata. The sequence goes on from NW_025401869.1 coordinate 423, forward strand.
AAATTTCTTTTTCAATGCAACAGTCTAATATTAAAATAATAAAATAATATTGAAGGAATGATTAAGATAATGTTTTAAAGCAAATAAAAATATATTTTTTTTTTTTTTTTTTTTGTTGAGGGCCGACGCCCTAGTCTAACATAACAATATTTCGTTTGAGAGCTGATTTTTGCATTAGCAAAACTAATTACTAAAAGACTCGGTGAATTTAAAGAGTGGGATTAAAATTTATATTAATAAACTGGAATGTCTGAATCAGCAAAAAAAATTTTTATATGCAAGAATTTAACGATAGAATAATGAAACGATATTTTATTTGAAATAAAAAAAAAAAAAGGTGTGTGTGCGATTCACACACGATAGAAGTGAAACTTCAGTGAATCGACAAAAGAATGAGATGAATATTTATAACAAGGGTAGGATAATTACAAAGTTTAATTGTTCAAAAATGAAAGTATTTTGATTAATTTTAAAAGATATTTTATATTTTATTTAACATATGTTACATAATCTATTACTTCAAGTTCCATATTTTCAGTTTCTAAACAAATGATACAAGAGGGGTGCTTATGATAACTAAAATTACGATACAAAATATTTTTAGTTTCAATTTTGCTGATACTATCTTTTGGAACACTGCATCTGGTCAATGCAAGTTTTTTGATTCCGGTGGAAGCGATTGAAAGTGCTGATTGTTACACATTTTTAAATAAAATGTTGTATCGAGAAAACTCAATCAAAGGAAGCGGCTGTATCTGATGCAAAATTTATGTTAAAATCCCCACTTAAAATCATCGGAATTTTATCATAATTTTTTTCACATTTAATTTCATTTTTTTTGGCATCGATATTGACGACCACATTTCGGCATTAAGCTTTCGGCATTTTATATAAAATTTATTATTTAGTACAAGATATAAAAAATACTCTGGCGAAACAAGTTAAATAATAACACACCACGCTATCTTACATAAAACGCTGTAATAATACGCAGCCACGCATACAGTGTACAGTAAGCTTCAACGTAGTTTTCACATGCACTACACACGTTAAATGCTCAAATACAAGCACGGCTATTAAACAGTGTGCAATATACATACACACTGACATCTGCTCTCTCGCTCTGGCTCTACAAAATTACAGGCGACTATGCTTAGAAAGACGGGAGTGGGGACGCTACAGTTATTAAGCACAAGAGGAGAGAATACGATAATATACAAATTGTATGTATATTTCTGTCTCATTCTTTCCCCTGGCTTCATCCTACACATTTTTGTATTTGTGTCTCTTACCTGTCGTTTTTTCGTTGCATCCGGTTTGAAATCACAACGATTCTAAAGAAGTTTCACTTCAAAAAATTTAAACTTTATGAGCCAACGCCCTAGATTGAAGGAAATTTGGAATAAACACGGTATTTAAAGGATCGATCAGTTCATAAGGAAAAAGAATTTCCGTTTTCTAAATTATAAGTGACAATTTTGCCAAAATTTTCGAAAAGTTAAAGAATTTTGAAAATTTAAATAGGACTTTCGTTTCGGGTAAGCCGAAAGGATGCGTTCGAATCCAACCGATGCCAAAAAAAATCTAGTCAGTTATGTCCAAATTAATTATAATTGAATAATTATTGGTAGAGTGGGCCTTGAGGAGGCTCGGACACGATTTTAGATAGGTTTTCTCTTGTAGATAAACTACAAGAGTTTTATTTTTAATGTGGATTTCGAACGCCTCCCAGTACCAGGAGTTCCAAACGGCGAATTTAAAGAGAAGTCGATTACAGAAACCGAACTTACCTTTGTCCCTTATCAATTCACTTGTTGATTTAAATTTGAGTTGTCGATCGGTCGATCCTGGATTGGTTTCTCTTCCTTCTCTCGTGGTTGAGATCGATGTAATGAAAGAGGTTCAGGAACTAATCTTAGAAATGATGGGTTTCACGATATTCGGAGTTTTACTGTTTATGCAAAATTTTAGCCCTACGGGCGAGACGCACTCAATGCACAATATTTCACTTAATAACTATTTACTTATAACTATATTTAGTGATTTAGAATGTTTAATTATGAGTTCGTGAACAGAGTAACGACTCCGGCGAATACTTAGATCCACCAGCAATTAAATAACAGATCGAAAAGTTGGAATTTAGAGAAAGATATCACTACAGACAGCAAGGACCCTCGATCCTGCTCGAAGAACACACTGGCTGATTCGTGAACGATATAATTTAAAGAATCAAATAAGGACAATAGTGAATTTAGAAGTTTGTATAAGCTTTTTGACCTAGTGCTTTATACTGCCTCGTACGTAACGCGGTACGGGTACGACACACGATTTCTACGAGGATACCTTCCCTCGTATTCTTTGATAAAGATTGAACGCGCGTGCCAGGATTCTTAGGGGTTTTAAGCACTCGGGTCGCGACTTTTGGGAGGGAATTGAATTTTTCTAATGGTCTAAAATTGCAAAGTTTGGGACATTGAGCATAGTGTGCCCAAGGCGTGATCGAGATGTTGTCTGATTGTCCTTCAAAAGTGCAAGCGCTGCACTTTTAGATGTGAGGCAGAGACCCCGAGTGTTATATGAGGCGACGCCGGATAT
>NW_025401870.1:0-3017 GCF_020080835.1 Cotesia glomerata
AAATCTCAAAACCAAAAATCGAGAAAATTAAAGTTATAAATAAGAGAAAAAATCTATTAAACACTGCGTACGTCATTTAAAGATTAAAAATCTGATACAATCGAACGACAGTCTGAAATTCGAAATATGGTTTCGTATCTTCTCTTTATTTATTTTATTTATTTATTAGATTTATATGCCAAGGCTTTATAGCCGGATGGAAAATTGTACAGTGTCTAGTATAATTAATGAATTATAACAAAAGTGTAATTAAGTAATAAGACAGAAACAGTATAATAAGATGTGATACAATAACTTATGAATGACATATTAGTAACTTAAAACAAGTCAAACTGAAAATATTTAATAGGATTACAAACTGTTTGATACTTCAAGATTGAGAAAAATTCGAACGCTTTATTTTTGAAACTCTCAAGGGAATGGGAGTTAATAATATCACTCGGTAATTCTTGCCATAGACGAATACTGGATAAAATAAAAGAGTGCTTAAAAGGTAGCAGTGGCAAAATTAGGCATTTCGAAAGAAGATGTAATTATTCTTATTCTTCTTATTATTCTTTACATGCTATTTTTAAAAATTTAAAAATTTTGTCAATTTTTCAATTCTAAGATCATATTCAGCTATGAAAATGCACTCAAGTCATTAACAATCGTGTTTAATAGATTTTTTCCCATATTGATAACTGTAATTTTCCGATTTTTGGTATTTTGAGATTTTTTAATTTTAGCGCCCGCTTAAAAAATTTCAGTAGAAATTATTTCAATGTCGATGGTTCATTTTTTACATCGACCATCGATGTTCGATTTAAAAAAATCGACCAAAAATCGATGTTTCCGAAAAAACATCGATAGTCGAAACATCGATGTATATCGCCCACGACATCGGACTATCGATTTTCGAAATTTTTCATCATTGAACCATCGATGTTTTGACAAAAACATCGAAACATCGATTGTAGACATCGATGTTGAAAATGCGCGCGAAAATTCAAAAAAATTATAATTGCAACCAAATTTGGGGTAAAAGAAAAAACTTTAAATTATTACGAATGAGAATCTAATCATTAATAATTACACCGGCACATAAAAAAAAAAGTTGCCAGTACTTTTGACCGGACCTACCTTTATGTATTTTGACGCGCTGAATCTGAATCTGAAGTCAGTTTTGCCCGTACACCCTCAAAATTTTGAATAAAATCCAAAAAACCCAAAATAAGGCAAAAAATTGCAAAAAACTGCAGTCACAGCGATGAATAAAATTTTGTGGACCCAGATCAAGCATGATTTTTATGTATTTCAATTCACTGAATCTGAATCTGAACGTTAATTAGCCCGTTGATCCGTCAAAATTTGAAAAAATAGCAAAAACCCCAAAAAAATGACAATAAATCATGAAAAATCGAAATTATCAAGATAAAAAAATTTTTTGGATTTAGATTGAATATGATTAAAATTTTAAAAATCACGTGCAACTTCCCGCTAATTCCAGACCTAGGTGCATAAAACTGCACTTATGATGTTTTTGAGCTCTCCTAGCTCAAAAATACAATTTATGTGTTATTTTAAGCTCTTCGAGCTCAAAAAGTCTGATAGACGTTTCATAGAACAATATTTTTTTAATTTTCAAACGGCACTAACGTTGGAATGAATCAACCGACTGCCACGTGGTTAGCAGCATTTGACGAAATTTTTTTAGTTTCATGAAGAATCTTCAAGTTTGAATTGATAAAACGAGGAAATTTGAAGTAATTCCAAAAAACACTTTTTTCGGTTTTCTTTCGTTTATGATATCTCTTGAACGAATTGACCAATTTTGACCGGCTTGACGGCGATCGACGTAATTTTTTCATGCTAATAGCTGATTAGTTTTTGAAATTGATCAGTGCATCCGTTTAAAAGTTATTTCAAAAAAGTTCGGAGTTATGTTAAAAAAACACTTGTTTCCAAATATATTATCGAGGATATCTCTCGAATTAATCAACCGATTTCTACGTTCTTGGCGGCGATCGACGCGGTTTTTCAAGTTCTAAAAATTATTTTATTTAATCAAAAACGATCCGAGAAGAAATGACGAAGTTATGTGAAAAAAACACTTTTTTCGGTTTTCTTTCGTTCACGATATCTCTCGAACGAATCAACCGATTTTGACCGTATTAGCGACGATCGGTGTGGTTTTTCAAGCTTAAGGGCGGATTAGTTTTTAAAAGTGATCGATAAAGCCGTTTAAAAGTTATTCCAAAAAAACCACTTTAAAAAAAAATTTTTTTCTCATTTTTTTTGAGATTTTTTAATATTCTCAAAATCTATCGGTCCGAATCGGTTCAAATTTGCAGGAAATCTAAGTTTGAGGGAACTATTTAGAACACCGTTTAGTAGATTCCGATCGGTTTAGTCGTTCAAAAGTTATAAGCGAGTCACACACACACACACACACACACACACACACACACACACACACACACACACACTCCTCGGGGCAGAAGAGATACTGCTACCGGGCGCGTCTTCCCGAGCGGATGGGAGAACGCTCGCTGTCCTTGGATGACACTTAATCTCTTAGTTGATGAGGTACAGCGGGTAGGAGCCAAGCAAAATAACCAAACAAAATACGCTCCCGTGGACAAAACTCCCCTTTAATGGGTTGGTCACACTAACTGACCTAACAAGACGATCGTTCTCTGCTGTGACCCACTGGGAGTGACCGGAACCTGTATCGTAGTTTCCGACGATGCAGGCCACGGCTGATGTGAGCTTGCTCTACCGAGGTGTAAGTTGCAGCAGTGGATCAGGAGCCAGCCACTTCGGGCCTTGATCAGGAAGTACGCAGTGAGTGTTAGAGATCGGAATCTTCACCGCTCCGAGCGAGTCTAGTCCGTCCGTGTATTCCGGGACTGGCTAAATGTCGGCTAGGCCTCAGGGAACTGGGGTAGGAGTACTATCTCCGAGGGTACACCCGTTCCTAGTTATGGCAACCCGCTCCGCTCCGTACGATGCGCTGGTAAATCACAAAAGAATGA
>NW_025401871.1:0-3016 GCF_020080835.1 Cotesia glomerata
AATAGAATATTTGATCTCATCGAATTTCTTGAACCAAGAAATTGTTAATTGAGTAAAAGTATTTTTTTCTCAGTGAATATTTTCAAAAAACAAATTTTTTTTATTTTGAACAAATTTTTTCACATTTCTATAGGTGCTAAGTAGACTTCCCTTGAAGAAAAGCTAAGTCAGCTGATATTTCATTTGATAATCAATTCTAAAGCGACTTGCTGCATTTCATCAAATAGTAGGAGTGATTTTATCAACTATTGATGAAACTTGTGAAATTTTTCGTAGGATGCAATCTTCTGTTTAGTATTGTTGAATCAATCTGCCGCTTAAAGAGTTTGTTAAGTCGTTAAATCCGGAACCATCATCTGCCATGCAGAAAATCCTCTCCTCCAATACGTTGTTAAACAAATTGTAATACAGCAAAATTTCAAGTGAACACAGCGATAAAATGGATCAGTCAGAAGGGAGTAATAGTGATAGGATGCTTTGTTGGAAAAAATTCGGTTGCAAATACTAAAAATGTTAGTATGTATTATTCATACAGCAAATGAACCACAAAGTTTTTTTTTAAACTCTTTTGGGATTTCACATATTGTTATCTGAAGAAGCACACAACAATTAACTAAAGTTATTAAAGCAAGCTGCTGCTGTCGAAATAGAAGCCAAAACAACAAATTATGGTTAATAAAACCATATTTAAAAGTGCCGTAGTTTCTGATAACGTCTCCAGCGTTATGACAGCACATGGGTAAAAGCTGTAACAATTTAGTGGCATGCAGTGATGCAGCAGTCATCATGGAAATTTACTTGCCAATAAGGACCTTATTGATAAATCATTTGCAGAATCTATAAATACCATTTTACGTACATTCAAAGCTTCTAATTTAGAACGAGAGATAATAGAAAACGGAGGAACAAAAATTAAATTGGCTTGCAAAACTCGTTGGTGCAGTTATCGTGATGCGTTTCGGTGTTGCTTAAAAAATTTAAATATAATGACAAAAATTATCAGTAATAAATTAAACAATCCGTCTTTTACAAAATCAAAACAACAAGAGAAAGAAAAATTGATTACTTTGAATGATCAGATTTTCGATGATTCTTTAATAACAAAATTACAAAATTTCATCGTTTTATCTGATCCAGTTTGTTCATTAATTGATAAATGTCAACAGTCAAATTTTACTTTACCTGATGCAGCTGAAAAGTGGATGAAATTAAACGTTCCGACTAAGAATGAAAAAATTCAAGAAATTGTCCAAAAACGCATTGACAAAGTATTGACTCGAATTTTATTAGCAGCGAATTTATTGCATCCAGATTATCAAGGAAAACAGTTTCGTCATACCGATAAATATTATTCTCAAGCTATTGAATTTATAAGGAATGAATTAAATGAATCTTATCATGAAATGGAAGCTTATGAAAATAAAGTTGGAATTTTTGAATCATTACTGAAAAAAGGAAATGTCCCTCCAAAATTATTTTGGCAAATGGCCGAAAACTCATACCCAGTAATTTCTCAAGATTAGCTCAACGATTGATTAACATTCCATCTGCGTCATCAGCACAAATTGAAAGATTATTTTTCAATCTGGAATCATTTGTTCAGCTCTTGTCCTCACGAAATGCCGTTTAACACCCGAACGTTCAGAAAAGTTAATCGACATTTATTATACATTGAAAATGAGTTCTGGAAATTCGAAATGAATATTTAAAATATATATATTGTGTAATGTGTATGTATTATTATAAAATTTACAATGATAATTAATTTAGTTATATACTTGAAGAAATAAAAATTTTTGTACTTGAAAATTGTATTGTAAATAATTTTATTGTTGTGTTTATTAGTAAAGTTGAAATTCACATCAAATATATTTTTAATAAAAATTTTCTAGAATAATGATTTCTTAATTATAAATTATCCCCTAGCGGTTTTGTAAATGCTGAAAAAATGTCGCAATTATATAGTATTAATGCGGTATTTTTTCAGCATTTTTTCGGTTGTTTTGGTCTGTTTTTTTATCGAAAAATTACGGAACATTTACCGTAAAAATGCCATACATTTACGCTAAAAATTTAGAATATTTACGCTGAAAATGCGGCATATTTACGGTAATAAGGCGGTAAAATGATTGTATTAAAACCATATTTAAAAAATGGTGTCAAATTAAATAACGCTCGGACTGGGATTCGAACCCAGAACCTCCAGGGGACATGTCGGCTACTCTACCATTTAAGCTAGCCGGTCTATACCATATTGTTTTTTTGCTTATTCTATATACATTAAGCCACCGTCCATCTTACGATAAGCATATTTAAGAATTAAATAATATAATTATATATGTGAAACAATATAACTTTTCGATTTTACAAAATTTGCAATTTACTAAGTAAGAAATTAAAAATTGAAATTCAACCTCGAATATATTTACTTAACATATGTATTATTTTATATTAATTACTGCTAAATACCTAATTAAAAAATAATATTCTACATATTTTTTATTCAAAATCAGTATTTCATGTTGCAAAGTAGCGATGGAGATTAAAAAGCAAAATTTGAAATTTTTCATTTTATTCATTTCTAACATAGAAGTGAACTAAAAATAAAACTAAATCTTCAATTATTGTCCATTATGTCAGAAAATATTCGGCAAAATTACTGTATTATTACGGTAATTATTTGGAATTTTTTGGGTAAAATTTGGGCATTAATGCGGTAATTGTATAGTATATTTTTGGTAACTGTACAGCATGAGTGCAGTATATATACTGGATAACTACAGTATAAAAACTGGCCAAAACAACTATAGTTTAACCGCATTATTACCGAATTATAACGGTAAATATACGGCATGAGCATAAATGCCGAAAAATTACGGTATTTTTACGGCATTCTCAAAACCGCGAGGGTCAGTAAAAGGATGAAATGAATTTGTAAAATATCATGTATCCAGAACAAAGTTTATTTCTACTTTCTATGAAAATTTTTATAATAAAAACAAATCAAATACATACG
>NW_025401872.1:0-3016 GCF_020080835.1 Cotesia glomerata
TAGTCTAGTCGATAAGCTGAAAATGGTACAAAATAGAGATACTGCTCTTAAAATTATGTGCGATAGCTCATTGGATCGGAATGACGTCTAGAAAAATGTGCCAAAAGCGTGTATTAGCACTTAAAAATTGCAAAAGTTATAAACAATTAAAGATGAAAAGAAAATGGCATTTCGTTTTTGCCAATATTTAATAAACTATTGATATTTAAGAAATTTCAAAAAGATTCTGAAAGAGGAGGAAATTTCAATAAAAACTCCCAACTCCCGGAACTCTATCTCCATTATTTATAATTTTAATTTAACGCTGAAAATAGGTCCGCGCGTGACATTTTAGGATGCGCGCGTGGCGTCAAAAGCGAAGTACGGCACATTAATTAATTTATTTAAGGTATTGAATATTTTTTTAAATTTGAAAAATTATGGTGTGTTCTGAACACCATAATTAATTTATTCCGTTGGAAATTTTACTTAAAGTTAATTTTTCAACAAGTTAAACAATTGTTAACTAACGAAATTTTCTCGAACTTCCGTCTTAATTGTAAGTGAAAAAAAATGTTTAAATAATGGTCGTAAAAAATTTTCGCTTCGTAGAGCCTTTTTTACATATATACTTAACAAGATCGTGCCATAAAAGTTAAAAAAATATTTATACTTTGTTTATAACAATTTTTTTACTCAAACAAAAACTTAAAAATCCAAGTAATGTTGTTAAAAAAAATTTTTTTTTTCTAAATCATCATATTATCGTTTTTTTATTAATACAAGATATTTATTGATTTGCAAAAAAAATTTTTCCCGCCATTTGTTGATAAATTTTTTATAAACAAATTGATTAAATCAATATTTTTAAAAAATTTTTTTTCACAACTTTATTACATTACAAATATTATGATTTAAAAAAAAAAAATTTTTCCTTAATAACAATTTTTAATTGTTTATAATCGTTTTTTTTATATTTCTATTGTTTAAATAATTAGTTAAGAAATTATTTTTTTTCTAAAAATCATAATTGACAGTCCTCTATAAAGTAACAAAAAAAAAATTTTTTTTTATCAACAATTCTATTGTTTGTTAACTTACCAATTTGTTATAAACAAATTTTCAACTTTTTTTTATTTTTTTTCTAAAACTTCTAAAATTAACAAAAACAACCATATATAACAAAGTATCGAAAAGTACTCAATTTTTGACCGTACTTCCCAAAAAACGTGTTACAAAAGTTGCAGCGGCTGCTTCGTTTTGTCTACTAAAAAACTAAAATAACTTTTAAACTGATAGAGATGCGAAAATAAACATTTTAGTCGATTTTATAAGCCATGGTTAAACTATCTTTTAAATGAATTATTAAAAAAAATTTTAGTTATTACTAATTTATTGTTACGCGCATTTGTTTATAAAAACTTATATTTTTTTCGATGTTTTTCGAACTTTCGTGACTCCTAACTTTTTAAATAATGCAGATACGGTTACAGACCTTCAAGGCTATTCTGTCAAGCAAATCAATAAATATCTTGTATTAATAAAAAAACGATAATATGATGATTTAGAAAAAAAAAAATTTTTTTTAACAACATTACTTGGATTTTTAAGTTTTTGTTTGAGTCAAAAAATTGTTATAAACAAAGTATAAATATTTTTTTAACTTTTATGGCACGATCTTGTTAAGTATATATGTAAAAAGGCTCTGACCTGGCGAGTACACGACCATTGTTTATTTTTTTCACTTACAATTAAGACGGAGAGTTCGAGAAAATTTCGTTGAATTAACAATTGTTTAACTTTTTGAAAAATTAACTTTAAGTAAAATTTCCAACTTAGAATAAATTAATTATGGTGTTCAGAAACACACACCATAATTTTTTCAAATTTAAAAAAAATATTCAATACCTTAAATAAATTAATTATATGTGCCGTACTCGCTTTTTGCAGCGCCACGCGCGCACGTCCTAAAAATCTCACGCGCCGGATTTCTATTTTCAGCGTTAAATTAAAATTATAAATAATCGGGATAGAGGTTCCGGGAGTAGGGGTTTTTTATTGGAGAATTTCCTCTCTCTTTAGGAATCTTTTGAAATTTCTTAAATATCAATAGTTTATTAAATATTGGCAAAAAACGAAATGCCATTTTCTTTTCATCTTTAATTGTTTATAACTTTTGCAATTTTTTAAGTGCTAATCCACGCTTTTGGCACATTTTTCTAGACGTCATTCCGGATCTAATGAGCTATCGCACATAATTTAAAGAGCAGTATCTCTATTTTGTACCATTTTCAGCTTATCGACTAGACTACATATTCCACATCCTTATACACTTCCAATAAGTTAGTAATATTTTTTCTACACTAGAAATTCTCTAGAAATTATTCACATGGCAAAACAACGTTTGCCGGGTCAGCTAGGATATATATATATATATATATGTCGTAGATAATATCGAGCTGGGTTTTCCTAGAGATAGGGAAATTCCCAATATTTTAGTTTGTCTGTTAGTTTTAAGTAAAATTGTAAAGCATAGAATATTTAATAATTATTTATAACTTAAGCTGATTATAATTTTTATGGTTATGGCAATGGGCTTGAGTCCGGAGTGACAATGGTCACCAAACGTAGCCGAGGTCACAGGATAGAAGTAAAAAGTATACAGTTAAAGATATCGACACACAATGAGGGCTGTCGAAATATTTTTTGAGAGAAGAAGTACTTAGGGTACTGAGACGAGTAGTTCTCGTTGAGCATTGATCAAGTAAAGACATCGAATATATCCTGCTGACCCCGGATTCGTTCTCGGTCTCATTCCCCAGCGCTTTTACCTTGTATATTAATTATACTTGGATAATTAATCGTAATATTGTTTATACAAGTTAGCGTACATTATATTTCAAAATTTAGATCAGTGTTATATTTTAATTATTCTAAATTAATAAATAATTGAATAAACGAATCCAATGGACTGTACTAACGCCCCTAATAATGTTTTTCCGACATATATATATATATTATATATATATATATATAT
>NW_025401873.1:0-3015 GCF_020080835.1 Cotesia glomerata
CATGACGCACCTGAAGAAGAAACAACAAATACCGTCACCTACGTGTCCCCAACTCCTTCAGAAAATCGTCACTGCGCTGTTTCCACAGCAACACAGTCTCAATTATCAGTCAACGCAAGATGAACTGGACGACATTCCACCTGTCACTGAAGAAGAATTGTTGGAGGCCTGTAATCGGGTAGGTGAATAATTACAGAAAAAGAGCAGGAAAAAGCGGGGATCAGGTTTAGGGTTGGATATCTCAATTAAAACGCGTAATTTATTATCAAAAATAACACTAGTAATTTATTTACATTAATTACACTCAATATTTAATATTTTTAATAGCGGATTGTTAAGATAAAAGCGGTTTGTAAATTACAGCGTGGTTTGCAAAAGCGAAACCGGTTGAAATAAATGCACTGTTAACATTTACCTATAACAAATTAAAGCAAATTATTAGCGGTTAATTTAAGCAGTTTAAATTATAAAATAAGCGAAATGCGGTTTATTAACAAAAAGCGAAAGTAAAGAAATACTAATGGCGACTTGATGCAGCGAAAGCGTAGAAGCGAAAGATAATAACAATAGTCCGTCTTCTTCCTCGTTGAGTTGGGGAAGAAGGCTATTGCGCATGTCTAGTGGGAGCGATCAGCCAATAAAGCGGTCGATTCATGACGTGATCGAGAGGCTGATTTTCTATTGGCGGTTCGATTTTTGCGGGAACTAGCGGTGGACAGGTGCGTCTCTTGAATTTGGGAGTCCCCCAGGAGCGAGTTAATCGCTACTGACCTCTGGGAAATAATAAAGCGCCGGAATTGGACTGGAATCCCCAATATGGCGCTTGAAGAGCAAATGCGCAAAGGCAGCACCAACATTGTTTCTAGACGCTTACAACGCATGCCTCAAGGAGGGGACTTTTCCTCATGAAGTGGAATCAGCAGCAGTTAGTACTTTTACCTAAAAGGGAAAGAAAACCGCCAAAGAAGGAGCTGTCATCTTACCGACCACTCTACATGCTAGATATGGCGGGTGAGATGTTTGAGCGTATCATCCATCGGCGAATAGCAGATGCAGTGAGTCGACCCACTTTCTTGACAGACAACCAGTTCCGGAAAGGACGATCAGCCCTGGACGCGATCAGCACAGTTTGTTAATACGACCCAAAGAGGCAATCGCAAGGAACTAGATGGAAGAGATTGGAAACGAAGAAGTACTGCCACAATTGGCTGCCTTGGACATCAAAAATGCTTTCAATTTTACATAATTGGTTCCATCATGCAAGCTCTCGACGGAAAGAACGATTTGCCAACATATTTGCGCAAGAACTGGTGATTAGCTATTTTACAGATAGAGTGTTGAAGCTTTGATACAAAGATAACCGGTGGTGTGCCACAGGGCTACCTGTTCTTGGTCCAGTTCAGCCGAATATCATGTATGACGGGCTCCTGAGGACTGAAGCTTCCAAGATGTGTCAAACTGGTAGCGTATGCGGATGATGTTGCCACAGTGATCGTCACCAAAACACCTCGACGAGATTCAACATCTGTTTGACATCACTTTTGAGAAGATCAACCAGTGGATGGATACAGTGAACCTACAACTGGCCAAGCAGAAGACCGAAGCAGTGCTTATTACCAGCCGAAAAGAAGTTGAAACAATTAAGCTAAAAGTCGGTGACCGAGAAATCACATCACAACCTCATATACGATATCTGGGGTGATGCTTGATGCCTGACTCAACTTCAAGCAGCAAGTGGAACACGTCTGTACAGCGTCAGTAGTGAGAGCTGGTCTCGCACGATTGATGCCGAACGTCGGAGGCCCAAAGCAGAGCAGGAGGCTACTATTGTCATCAGTAGTCACATCGGTGCTCACCTACGGAATATCCATTTGGGATGACACACTAGAGGTGCAAGATTCATGGAGAAAAGCTGGACCAATATATCGTATGAGTGCCCTACGAGTTGCAAGCGCCTTTCGAACAATATCAGAGGAAGCAGTGTGTGTCATTTCCGGAACTTTGCCGCTCAGAGTCCTAGCTGAGGAAAGACGGAACCTTGACTAACGAAAGAGGACAACCACACAAAGTGCCGATGAACTCAGAGCTGAAGAACGGCAGAACAGCATCGCACGATGGCAATCGCAGTGGGACGCCGCGACAACAGGGAGATGGACCCACCGTCTCATACCGAAGATCGAGGTTTGGCTAAACCGAAGTCATGGCAAGGTCAATTACTATCTGACGCAGTTGTTGTCAGGACATGGATGTTTTCGGACGTATCTTCACCGCTTCAAGCATGATGATTCACCGGAGTGCCCGGCGTCCTGCCCAGGAATCAATGAAGACGCGGAGCACGTTTTCTTTGAGTGCCCACGATTTTACCCACAGCAGATGAGCTGGAGATGATCCTAAAGAAGAAAATCAACCAGAGACAATAGTAGAAACGAAAATGTTTGTCATCAAGAGCCTCCTGGAACGCCATCAGCACATTTTGCAACAGAAGTCGTCCTTATAGACTTGCGGTTCCATCGAAAGAAGAGAAGGAAGCAAATGACAACCAACTAGAAAGAGAAAGGTAAAAATAACACCTTAGCTACCAGAAGAAAGAGCAGTAGCTAGATCACTCCCCTCACGAAGTAATGCCTAACGGCAGTTTCCATGAGGGATTAGGGGAAAGAGGAAAAGGGGTTTAGGGGTGAGTGGGTGGGGGCACTAGCGTCGAGAGTTTTAGTATGACACTGCGTCGAGTCGCTACATACCCAGGCCAAACAACTATGCCTAGAATCCGTAAAAGGATTCCCCCACTTTAAAAAAAAAAAAAAAACAAAAACACACACACACATACATAGATACATACATACAGACATACAGGCACCACCTCGATTTTCGTGAAACGGGGTAAAACAATAACTTTCCGATTTTTGAAAATCTTCGAATTTTTAGCAGGAAGTTGAAAATTAGAAAAACGGTTGACTCTGAAGGCCATCCCTGCAACTTCCCGCTTTTTCGTAACCAAGCAATCACCATCGCACC
>NW_025401874.1:0-3014 GCF_020080835.1 Cotesia glomerata
CAAAAGGAGGGTACCCGATTTTTATAAATGCTGGCCTCTGTGCGATGGAAGAAAATATGGCGACTGAAGCAGACAGACATAAAAAATATTCATAAAATTTGGACATGGTATTAAATTATTATAAAAATTTACATGTGAAAATTAATAAAAAATCTACAAATGGAAATTTACCTTATTATTTTAATTATATTTATTATTATAAAACTCAAAGTTCGAAGGAGAAAGCTTTATAGTACTTTTTAGTTTCAAAGACTAAACGATTTTTGTTTCATTTTATCTTTAATATCTTCTACCAGCTTAATTTCATTATTAATTTAATCAAAATGTTAAACTTTCATGTAAAATCTGATCATTTTGTGATAATAACAAAATTAATATTCGTTTTTTTATCATGGTCTAAAGTCCTCCCTAAATTGTAGCGAGTGATGTGCTTTGTATTTTAGTTTTGAGACTAAAAAATTGTTACATTTTTTACTCTTATTATTTAGTACTTTTTTTACTGTATTAAGATTAATAGGAGTGTTAAAAATTTATATGTGAAGAAATCGAATCTGAATTAATAAAATCTGAGAATAGTTCATTTGGCTATTTTTTGATACTTATTATCTTGAATAATTTTCACTTGAATTAAATTCAAATTAAATATTTATAATATATTTCCACTAATACATCGAATAGGCATTTTTCGCATAGAAAGTCGAGGTGAAAACAAAAATCGATTATTTTTTTTAAAATCGATTATTCACAAATCGATTTATCTTTAAACAAAAAAAATCGATTATTGAGTAATCGATTTTTCTGACTCGAAGTCACATCCCTACCAAAGAATTGCACAGATTATAAGATTTGAATTATAAATGTCAAAATTTTAAGTAACTGCTTAGAAACAACAGTTTCCAAGTTAATCAGAATTTTGCAACCGGATGAAATTTTAGTTGAAGAAAACAATGGTTAAAACTTAATTTGGGGACATATTTATTACTGACAAATCTCAAACCCTGCAAAACATTACACGAAAGACTTGATCAAAATATCGTAATTTATTGGGAATCTCCTTAAGCATCATGATTAAGCTATGATGTAGAAAATAATTCTAAAACGGCTGCAACAGTAAAACTGTTTCATTAAACGAACTCTAAAAGGAGTAATATTGAGGCTACTCCCTGATTCAGAAAGATGATTTGAAATGATCACCTTCATGTTAATTGCATATCTATATAGTATTCAAATCCGATGCATTTAAATCATTTCAAATTAGATTTCTGAATCAGGGCTACCACTTCTGAGTAGTGACAATTGAAGCTTATTAAAAGAGCTTCAATATCTTGTCTAGTTCAGTAATTATACCAAGTTGAAGTAGTAAAAACATAAATTTTTACGATTTTCAAAATTTCAAAATCCTGTCATTTCCAAATTACTCGCCCGATTAAGCTCATCTTCGAACTTAACATTGGTCTTGATCGATAGATTAAGCATGCTGAGTTTGAGAAGAATCGGTCATAAATTGAAAACGCTATCTTGCTGGCAAGCCGCGTTATATCGTATAAATATATATAATATATTTACATGTATAAACTTTTGAACTATATATATTTTCTGACTCAGCTCGACAAACTAAGTCAGAAAATGGCTAAATTTTTTAAAAGTTGCGCCATGAGAACGGCTGCAATAGTTAGATTTTTATAAAATCTACTAAAAATACACGCTGTATTTTCGGTGTATCCACAGTGTATACGCAATTTGTAGTGTACACCGTGGGTTCAAGGCCGCAAGGTACTATAATTATTATTAATCTAAAAATAAAATTCAATACTGTTATGTCAGAATTAAATTATTAATAAATAATTAATGGTGAAGCGAACCTGGAGGAGGCTTGGACAATTTTTATATAGATTTTCTCTTGCAGTAGAGCTGCAAGAGTTTTATTTTTATATGGATCTTCGAACGTTCCCCGGTAACCGGGGTTTCCCGCCAACGAAATGAGAGGGAAGTCGATCTGAAATACTGAATTTACAATCGTTTTTATTGTCCTTATTGTTGACTTGGGTCGGGCAATTGGCAGATCTTATTGGATTTGTTTCTCTTTTTCTTCTCGTGGTTGAAGTTGTTGTCAATGAAAAGACTCAGGAACTTATTTTATAAATGATGAATACCGCAATATTCGGGTTTTTATAGTTTATTCAGTTATTGGCCCTATGGAGGGAAATTCACAATATCTCACTTATGAACTATTCACTTATATCCTTCCCTCGTGTTCTAAGAAAAAGACTGAACGGTATTCCGTGGTTTTTCAACACTCGGGTCGCGACTTCGGAAGGGAATTAAATTTAGTTATTGGTCTAAAATTGCAAATTTGACCGAACGTGGATACAGTGTGCTCGAGGCGTAATCAAGGTGTTGTCCAAGTGATTGACCTTTAAAGTGCAAACGTTGCATTTTTCGGTGCGAAAAAGAGACCCTGCATTATATCAGGCAACACTGGATATAACAATACTTAAATCAAAATTGCTTGAATCTTGAATTAATAATAGTTATCAAAATGATGATAAATGACGACGGTCTTCTGAAAAAAATTAATTTGAAGTCAAAATCGTCAAATGATTTTTAAAAATTGTTATTCTTCTGAAAAAGAACAATAATACATAAACTTTTATTTAAACATTTTTACAGCAAGTTAAACATGAAAGAATTCAAACAAGTAATTTATTTTAGCTTAAATTAACAAACCAAAAAAGAAATTGTAAAGTTAAAATATCAATTAGTATGTATCTAAATTTACTTAAAGTATATTTTATTGTTTCATATCATTTACAAATAAAATCTTTAATTCTCGTATTACCTAATTCAACTTTGCTAAAATAAAAAAAAACAACTGATTCATAACAGTTTCAAGTACTATGTTGCCTAAAATCTCATAAAGAACATGGTCTCAGCACCCTTGGTCAACCTTCTCCATACGATAAACAATCATCTCTCCGAAAAATGGAAACTTGAACCTTTTTTTTAACAAGTAA
>NW_025401875.1:0-17507 GCF_020080835.1 Cotesia glomerata
GACGTCATATTGAAGTCATGTGTTCACTGGGCCACCTGATATTTCAGTATGTCCCTGGTGGAAATACATTTCTGCTAGAAGTCTATTTAACTCCTGAAGTGTTCAAAAAAATAATTGTTCAAGAATTAATAAGTCTGAAAATTGAAATGCTCTGAAAAGTATGAAAAAATCTACTTCAGTCGTATTAAGCAATTTTAAGATTATATTTTTAATAGTTTTTAGACTCTTGCGGAAGACTTTTTCAGAACTTTTCAGAAATTTGGTATATATGAAGCGGAAGTCTAAATTATAATTTTTCAGAGTAAATCAGTAATTTTTAAAACATGTCAAATTCTACAAAAATGAGTTACCGTCCGTTTTCTTACATTTAATCACTTTCATAGGGAATATAACAATTGAGAAGAAGGAGTGACCTTGGTGAAATAAGTATTTATATACAAAATATTGATATTAATTTATTTTATTCAGACTTTGATTTTATATAAACTTTGAGCTATTAAAATACTAGATATTTCTTTACTAACTAACTTTCAATAAAAACTATAACTATAATATAAAAGTAAGAAATTAATTGCAGTTTCAGTTCACAAAATCTAGATTAACATATATTTTTTACTGTTAGAATTTAAATTTTTTATGTTATAAGAATATAATTTTTCTATATATTATTATTAAAATACTGTCATACGTAGATAAATAGCTTAACATAACAAAAGTTTTAATTTTTTATATCAGTTTTCTATATCAAAAAAAAGTTTTCGGTGTAAAAACAAGATTGAATTTAGTGAGTTAACTTTTTTTTTCTTTGAAAATCGAATCAGAAATATTATTTGGAACATTTGTCTCAATTTTGAATTTTTGTTTCTCTGAGCAAAGTTTTTTTTCATTTCTGAGTACATTGGAGTAATCGAAATTGACGTGAATATTTGAAATAAAATTAGATGTTTTAAAAAAAGACGATGAATTTTTTTAAAATAACTTGAATGCTGTACGAAAAATTTTTCCTTTACGTTATTTAATTTTTTCATTCATTAAGAAATAATTTTAAGTAAATTTTAGTGAGACATTTTTTCGTTTTCGTTATAATTTGAATTTTCTATATCTATAACGAAAAAATTCAAATCTCTTTACCGATTACTATTATTATTTTACTACGAAAATAAAAAATTAGTTGTATAAAATTAACTTAATATTATCTATTTAAAAAGAGTTGTAATTAGCTGTTTGTTTGAGAGAATTACTTTTTAATATTTTTAATTTGATTTCGTTCACCACGATGGCTTAAGAAATATGAGACAAAAACTCGCTAAATGAAAAAAAAATTCAAACTTGCGATGAAAAACTAAAAGTTAATTTTGTTTCAACAGTCCAGTGAAGATACGTATTATTCAGGATTCTTCATTTTTTTTTCTGCACTTGTGATAGATCGTCCCAAATATTTATTAATTCTATTCCGCTCCACACTTTCCATGTCGCGGGACAAATTTCTTTTTTTCAAGAACTTCCTATACTGTTTTTCTAATACAACTTTTTTTGCTGGAGTCAATGGTAATTTGTTTCTGTTTCTGCCCATTACTTTGACAGCTCGAAGCGCCAGATTTTTATAACCCCAAATAGCATGAGACATTATCGTTATAAATTTGGCGGGTCTATATTCTCGAAAGGCCTCAGTGTACGCAAGGCTAGGAATAAATATGTTCCCTCCGATGTAAACTGGATTTGTTACATCCTCTTCCTCGTCATCGGTTAGGTTTCGTCGTTCGGGTCGTTCTCGATTTCGTTGATCTCGTTCCAACCTGTTTCGTCGTTCTTGTTCCCGTTCCATTCGATCTCGTTGTTGTTGTTCTCGGTGTTCTCGTTCTCGTTGCTCTCGACGTTCTCGTTCTTGTTGCTCTCGACGTTCTCGTTCTTGTTGCTCTCGACGTTCTCGGTGCTCTCGACACTCTCGTTCTCGGTGCTCTTGACGCCTCGTCCTCGTTGTTCTCGTTCTCGTTCTCGTTCTCGTTGTTCTCGTTCACGTTGCTCTCGACACCTCGTTCTCGTTGTTCTCGTTCTCGGTGTTCTTGACGCTCTCGTCCTCGTTGTTTTCGTTCTCGTTGATCTTTTGTCGTTTTAGTTCCTTTAATCTGTGTTGCTCTTCCTCTAATATTTTTGCTCTTCTAGATCCTGAGGTTCTTGTTCACGATTATCTTGTTCCAGTTGCTCTTGTCGGCTTTGTTTTTGTTTTAGTTCTTTTAGTCGCTGTTGTCGTTCTTCTTCTAATAGTAACTTATTATTCTGCTCGTTTCTTTTATCGATCATTCCACCAATGGCATGGATTTGTAATTCCTAAAAAAAAGTAGTGATCTTATAATTACTGTCTTTCCACTTTAAATATTATTTAATTTCTATACTCTACATGACTTAATATTACTTAAAATTTTGTTGTTAAGTTATATGATTACTATGATCGATTACATATCTCTATTGTAAAGTATTTTTATCACCTGGTTGCTGAATCTGCATAGTTTAAGAATTAATTATTTAGAGCTACCATTTCATAAATAAGCAATATCGTTTCACTAATTTTTTTCAATATTCTCTTATACTGTATAAATATAATTATTGAAAGATAATTAACAATCGACCGTAAATTTTCCCCATTTATTCTGTGTGCTCTCTGAATATCATTGAAGGCCAAGTTTACTTGTATTATTTAATCCAAATTTAATCACTTTAAAATTTTTCTGACCTACCGATAAAATTCTAAATAAAATTGACAAATAATTGGTCTGGACTACTTCTAATTTTGATGAATTGCGGTAGAAAGCTTTCACTTGTCCTAGGATAAAGTTTTACTAGAGAAATAACATTATTTCAGAAAATTTATGCAAAATTGAAGGATTTCTATGTTTTTAGCTTACTCCTTAATAATCTTGAGAACTATGACAGTTACGAAAGAAAATAATTCAATTTTGCTTAGAAGAAAATCTTGAAAGCTACGAAAACAAAAAATATTAGAAATATATATTGTACGTTTTTGCACAGTCACAGTTTTTTTTTATTATTTTAATAGGAGAAAATCGATAATTTACGTAAAATTTTTTGCCAAAAACAAAATATTAAGTAAAACCTTACATCTACATCAAAATTTAGTTCCGGTAAATAGTTCCCGTATATATTCAATTTTTAATCCCACAATTTTTTCTATGAAAATACAGACATCATTTCTTAACTATTAAAGGTAATTATGCTTGAAAAGTATAAGGTTGAAACAATAAATGTTGTTTAACATCTGGCTTCTTTTTCTGAAGAAAAATTTTCCTTTCAACATTTGAATTTTCATTTTCATTTAAAATAAAAAACTCATATTCACTTCATTGAACTACAAGTTTAAGAGCTAAATTAAATTATTCTGCTTAACCGTATATAAACGTATACTATTGGGCTGAATTCATTAATTGAACTGATTAACTGGACCAAGCCTGGAGTTGAATCTAAATATTGGTCCAGATTCCTCAAAAATCCCTATTTCAAGATAAGTCTTAGATTCCAATGACTTTTATATTAACCAAAATTAAATTCTTCGAACTTACTTTAGACAATTTCATTATTAATGTCATGAATATAATTATCATTATATAATACTATTACTATCCATTATTCTTGTATGATTCATATAATTGAGTTTAAATTTAGTCTTTTAGGATTTTTAAGAATCATTTAAAAATTAAATTAATGTAAATAGTTATCACCAATTTAGTACATATATACCATTAATTATCAAATATATTATTAATCCCTGACATGGAGCTATCTTTTAAATTTATTACCTGGTCTACTGCGTTTCGTCCTTCATGTTCTGAATCAGTAGAAACTTGTGTATTCGAAAATATATTATCTTCCGAAGTACCTTCTTCATTTCGAATAATTGGATCATATTCATGATCATTATCTTCTTGTTCGGTTGTATGATCTACGTCATTATTGTTGTTTTCATACTCATGTTCAATGGTACCTTCAACTGTATCATCTTCGTCATGAGTACTGTCTCCATCTTCTCCATCGCAGTCTGGAATTACTTCACCACTGCTATCGTCTCCCTTACTTCTTTGTTCTTCATATATTCGTAATATATCTTGACTCGTAATTTTTTTTGCATGTGCTTCATTTTGTACTTTTACCTAATGGAAATGGAATGAAAGATACAATAAGTATAATATTTTAGTGACAAAAATTTTAGTTTTATGTATTATTCTTTAATATTTACCTTTCGTTTTCTTTTAGTTGTTGTTAAGTCCATTGATTCATCACTGTCGTCAGACTTTTCCTCTAGTGAGGATAGATTTATCTTCGGTCGTCGTGATCTCAATCGTGGATTGTTAATATCCTCCATAGTATCTGAAATTTCCCATACTCATTACGATTACATTTTCAATTTGTTGTATAAATTTTTTTTCTGTATATTATAAGATATTTCATGAATCAGCTTAAAGTTTTCTTAATAATTGGATATGCAATTTTTACCAATTTAACAACAATTGTACAATAAAAATCTTTTTTTTAATCCAAAGATTATCAAAAGCAATAAATTCGTATTTATTCAGCAATATATGATGATCCTAAAGTTAACTGACATGTAACACTATTTTAGTTTTTATAATAATTAAATTATTATCAAAAAATTTATTCAAAAATTTCACTTTTAGCAATCACAAAAGTGTAAATTAAAAATAATATTTTTATTATTATTTATTCTTTGTACAAATTTCATAAACTATCAAATGTTTGCTAAATTCAGTACGTCATAATATATGACCACCTATGGGTGTTCGAGTCTAGGAGTCTGTTATAGATATATCGTAAAAATCTACTACTTAAATTTTATTTTCATTTCGATAGATATAAAAAAAATTTGAATTTAATAAAAATTAAAATATTTTATTAAATTTACGTTATGCTTAATATAAATGTTTTTGATGAAAGAATTTAATGAAAATCTCATTTTTCTATGTAAATTTATATTTTCTATTTTATGGATTGAATTGTCATCGACTTCTTCATTATCAAAAAATTCGTTCTTTTTATGAACTTCCAGTTATAAATTTCTTTTAGAATTTGACTACATTTTTAATTTACATGATTTTTTAGTTTTATACTACCATTTCAAAATTTTCTACTATCCTACTGCTTTCATGCATTGTATTTTCTATTAATAAGCTTCTATTCTACAACATTACCTATTTTGCGAACCAGCAACCATTTCTGGGTAGAAATGATATTTTTTTTTTTTTTTTTTTATCAATAATGTTACAAATTTCATATCATTACGATAAAATTTATAATTATTTTGCATACTTTTCATTTATTTTTAATTAATTTATTAGATTAAAAGACTAGGGTAATGAAAGATTTTCAATTACACCTGTAAATTATTGAATACTGTTTACTTTGAACAAGAATAAATCTAACTTAATTGTCACACTATTGTGCGTTACATATATAAATATCTTTTTATATCAAGAACTTTGAAAATAATTGATTTTATAAGATATATAATACAGTACCGTACAAAATAGTATAAATTTTCAATTTATAATTTATATAAAAATATTTATATCATCAAAATATGAAAATAAAGTTAGCCGAGAGATAAAAATTGATAGAATATTTTTCCTTGACAAATCTACTATAAAAAAGTTAACTAAAAGTCATGTTTAAAGAAATTGTGAAAATTCAAATGAAATTTTTTTAAAATTTCCTTCCAGTTATGATTTCATTATTAAAGATAATTATTAATTTTCAAACATCTGATAACTTCTGTATTATCATTGAAATTTACAGATATTTTAAAAAATTTTTAATTTTCATAATAACCAACCTCTTTGAAAACATTTTTTTATCACTATTAAACCATTAAACTGTTCATAACATTTATAAAAATATTAGTTTCTTAAATTTCCGTTAAAAATTATTTTTTATTACTTACTTGCTGTTTTAGAATCAAACATTTTACAGATTTTCCGGATTGCTGTACATAATACAATTTACCTTTTGTTGATTGACTGTAATTTTTGAAATTTTGAATGTGCTTTGTTTCTACAATAAATTGTTTCTTCGACAAAACTGCTTCCACTTCAGCGTATTTCCACATGTTGACGTGCTCAGTATGACGTTTACTTCATAAATAAAAGTTACAGGCAGTGCGGCCAAATCGTGGGTAAAACGTTCTCCATCTCTTAGCGTTATAGACATCATGTGATTTTGTTTTAAGTGGGAGAACTCTCTCCTCACGTTTTAGCCGCACTGGTTACAGATTATCGGTGCCTGTACCGTGAAGAGCAAACCAACAAATAAATTTACTCTTGTTAGGTTTCGATGTTTTTATGTGTAATGAAAGATTGTTTGTGTACACATGCGTCACATGTACCATGTAAGGTTGACTCGATCATGAAAGATTTTGAGCCTTAAACCACGTGCTTTTCAGCCGGACCCGCTATTCACTGACCATTATATTCGCAGCAATTATATATGTATTTATTTATTTCATAAAAATAATAAATACACGATATGATATTTTTTATTCAAAGTTTTATTTAATTAATTCATAGACTATTCAGTATTTTCTTTGATATATTAATGAAAATGTGGTCTACTGCTCTCGAGCATTACAGAAGTTTTGTTTTAATTTTTTATTAGCTCGTAAATTGCAAGCGATTATATATTTAATTGTATTTTTATTTGAATTTATGAATTTATGTAAATCAAAATTGAAAGATGTCTAAAATCACGGGTTTCTAAATTTACTGGTTTATATTTATAGATGTCTATTGTTTATAAGAATTCATATATTAATAACTGTCAATATTTTTATAAATATAAATATTCAAATGTCTTTTTACTGACCTCTGAATTCAGTTGATTTTATTTTATCCAATGTATATATTTATATTTGATGAGTTTTAAAATTATCCAATTATATTGATGTCTCTTTATTTTAATATTATAATTTTACTATTAATTATTTCATAAAGTGTGTAATTATTTTAATTGCTAATATTTTTAATTTCTATTTTAATCGTGATTGATATTTTGAGTTATTTATTTTCAGTGAATAATTTTTTCAATTTTGTTTAAATTGATGCTTATAAAGATTTTTATTTTATTGATTTCTTAATTTACAGATGTCGAAATTTTGATTTTTCTACTATACCATAAAATTTTTAACGAGTACGAATCAATGACGAGCACTGTATGTAGAATAGTTGTGTTAAAATAAAAATGCATTTTTTTTTTCCTATGTTTCAAAGATGAAAATAAAATTATGTTTTAACCGTCAAATATCTGGAAAAAATCTTTTTTCTGCACTGTAAAAAATGTATATTGAATTTCACAATGGGCTCCTTGTAATCCTGGACCATAAAATCTACTAATGATTTTTCAAAGTATACATTAAAATTTTCTAAATGTCCCATTGTTAATGTATGCGCACAGGCCATATTTCGCACTAATGCGCATCCATTTACTATGAGACATTTTAAAATTTAATAAGTAAACTTTTAAAAATTATTAGTATATTTTATGTTTCAAGGTTACAAAGAGCCCATAATAAAATTTAATTAACATTTTTCACAATGCAACTTTGAAATTTTCCGCTGATTAATTCGAATTGCGTAGGCTGTATTAAGAAAACATTTCTCTAAATCTAAGACTTTTTCAATTTTTTCTTTGAATAAATATATAATTATCATTAACAATTTTTTTTAACTGATTGAGAATAGTTTCCCAGTTATTCAATTGCTTATTAAATACTAAATTTTTAATTTTTAAAGAAAAAAACAGTGTAGGAGAGTTTGCTTGCTATATTTTCAACGTGTACAGTATATATAAAACAAAAGAAACTAAATGTAAGAATGAATATTTTTCATCGAGGGGCTAAGACAGGATTACAGTTCAGTCGACAGATTACAATCTGTGTTTGTTGGAGCTTAAGTGATATGTATATAATATTTAGATTTCAACAACTGAAATTACGCTTTGTTAATCTCTGTCATTATAGAATATGAAATTTCTTTTGTAGGTTTGAGCTTTATTATTGTTGAATATTTATAGTATTCATATCGCTAATGACTAAATATTATTCCTTTCAGTTTAAAAGAAGTCTAAGTATCAAAAAATTTATTTATTTTTTTACATACTTAGAAAAAAGAATAAGATAAAAAGAAAGATTTTAAATCTCCTTGCCGAATATCTTAATTAGAAAATTAAATAGTAAGTATTTCATGCTTCGAGAGTAGAACAATCGAATAAAAAAAACTATAATTATTGTATAGGAAACTTATCCGAAAAACGTAATTTAAGAAAAAAGTGTAAGTCAGAATTAAATCTATATTATTTTTTTTGTTTAATCAAGCAATGTTTTTGGCATAGTTAAATTGATGAGTCGGAAATAATTTTCCGTACATTTGAATTTTATGAAAAATTCTTATTTTGTTAAAGAAACAGTAAATAATAACTACAAATATTCGGTTCAATCACTTTCATTATAATATTATTTATGTTTTCATTTATCACTTTCTTAATAATTCGACTGAAATTTTAACCCTTTTTTATTCAAAAATTATAGCTTTATCAAATTGAATAAGGATCAGTCAAGTATTTTCTTAACTGTAATCATCAAATAAATCATTATGAAACTTCCAACGTTACGATTTCTCAACCAAAAAGACGGGATTTTTATTATTTACTTCATTTAATATAAAAAAAAAATTTTGTAATTGCTAATTTTTTTCCTAATTGATATATTTCTTGATTACAGAACAATAAACCCTGAAAATGAAAATATAATTGTTTTTCTTGAATTACAGAATTATAAAATCCACAATGTTTTTTTTTATCAAATTCTGAAAACACTGGTTCCTAATGGTTCTCATCACTTTTTATTGTTTCTTAAATTTAAAAATTAATGAATAAATATGTAGTAGAGAAACCAGTTTTTGCGTCGAACAAAAGTTTTTTTCTCATGTACTTTTAAAAGATTTAAATGGAAAGCGATAAATACAGTACTTCTATAAAAACCCTATTTTTCTTTTAACATTTAAATAGAAATCGGGAAGGGAAGAGAAAAAATAGCAGTCGAATAAAATTAGCTAGTTGTCGGAAAGTTTAATGAGCAATAATAAAAAATAAAAAATTATGTTTTATAAAAATAACGAGCTATTTTCAATTTTTAGGAGCTTCTATATGAAAATTTTAAGCTTGAGAAAATACACAGCCGTAATACATTTTTTAACTTAAAGATTATAATTGTAATATTTTCCGGTAAAAACTTTTTGAGAAATTGATTTAAAATTTCTTAATGAACAACGGAAGATACTCGAAAATAAATTATGAGTGATATTGGTGTTAATATCTGAATTTGTTTTGATTGTTTTTTGTTAGCAAAAAAAAAATTGTTTGAATATTTATTTTTACTGTTCAAATAATTTTTATAAGAATTGGAATGTTTGTGAGAGAACATCAGATTTATATCGTTTTTCAATTTTTTGAAATTTTATTATTAAAAAAAAATTGTTTTCTTGTTTAAGCTTAGCACCGGGCGGTGCGCGCAAGTTAAACGACTAATTTATTATATTTTCAACTTCTAATGAAAATTATACGATGAATGCTATATCCCAGGAAAATAAAATTTAATCAAGAATTTTTTGGCTATTTACAGAGCCTATTCAGGTTTTAGATATTTGCAATAGTTTTCGAAATTTTGCCTGAAAACCGAACCTTAATTTTTATTAATTTTATTAATACATGTAAAATTTGCAAATATTGCTTCAATTTTTCTTTACGTTTACAAATAAAATGACAAATCGAACAACACATTAAATGTAATTATCCGTTGCGGTAAAAAATTGTAACCCTAAGAACAGTAGTTCGATATATATATATATATATATATATATATATATATATATATATATATATATATATATATATATATATATATATATATATATATATATATATATATTATGCTGCTCAGCTGGAATAGAAAGAAAAATTGTAAGTGGGCCTCAGAGTTTACTTTTAAAACTGGTGGTGGGGAGAAACGAATCTCGAGTTCGACAGAAACATTCATCAGCTGTGCTGTTACTGTAGTATACAGCTGTATCAGATTGTCTAACTTTGTGCCTCGAGTACACGTAGTCAGATACGTATGTAATTTGTTTTGTTTTAATTATTATTCTGAACATTATTTCATAGTGTCAAAAATTGTTATATTTTATAACACTTCGTGATAATTGGAAGCAGAAACAATTTTATCTATTTAAACATATAAATTATAAGTGTAGAAGTATTAAATAATATACGTTTAACTTTTTCACTTTTTCAATTAA
The DNA here is from genome assembly GCF_020080835.1 of Cotesia glomerata. Taxonomy (NCBI): domain Eukaryota; kingdom Metazoa; phylum Arthropoda; class Insecta; order Hymenoptera; family Braconidae; genus Cotesia; species Cotesia glomerata. Next base: position 10,371 of record NW_025401875.1, read on the forward strand.
GAATTATTTATTCAGCAAGATGCGCCGAGGGCCATACCAAAAATATTTAGACCGCTATGGTAACTGTGTAATACCTCGTTCAACATACTATAAAAAAAAGAAACAACATAATATAACTGTAAGTATTAACTTTATTTAAAAAAAAAAAAAAAAAAACAATAATATATCATCAATGAATCTTTAAGAATTCGCTTGTAACATTTCTTCGAAATGTAAATAAAAAAAAAAATTTTGCATAGCAGAAAATTTATAAGTTATTGATCAATAAAAAAATTGCGCGGACAGTGGCATATCGATAAAAAAATTTCGGAACTTTTAAAAATTAATTTTTTCAAAATAAATTCTAAAACAGTTCTACAATTTTTAATGTTTTACTAACAGTAAGAAATATATAATTAAAAAATTTGAATTAAAAATGTATTGTCAAAAGGCGGTGTTAAAATTAAAAAAAAATTCATCTTATTTGAAAAAATAATTCTTTTTAATATGTAAGGATGTTACAGCTTTGATAAAAGGCATTCTATGAAAAAATTTAGAAAAAAAATTAAAAATTATTTCATTAGAAACTTTTTTGATAATGAAATTGCAAATTACGTTTCGAAATAGTTCTGATCAGTTATATTTCATTCATTTCGATAGTGAGGTCAAAAAGTTTTATTTTGCTTGTGTGATCTTATAAATTTTAAGTACAATTCAAAGATTATAGTTACACTATATTGTCTTATAGTTACGTTTCTTTCTGATCGCGGATACTACAGTTCATACTTCCTTCGAATTATTTTTATGATTAACTCCGTAAATTATAATACAGTAAATTGAAATAAGGCACTGTTCAAATACATAAATATATATTGAACTAATAAATCAAATTGATTTTAAAATAAAGACAAAAATTATAAGAAATGATTTTTAATTAATCAGAAAAAGTAGATCACAGTATTAAGTAGAAGTTGAAAAAATGAAACAAAAAATTCTTTATGCACTGTACGTTTTATTAAAGCGCTTAAGCATATTCATTTTCAATTTTTGTAAAAAAAATTTTATTTTTATAATTTATTGAAGTATTTAATTTTTTCATATTGCAGAAAGAGAGCCCAGAAGTGGACTACTCTTCAGTCACAGCCGTAGGAAATCCTTACTGTCACAGATCGAAGTATAATTCGGACAATATTGATAATAGCCAAGAATTGCAAGTTGTTGAAATTAGTGATGTATATTCGAGCAATCATATCGAAAATAGCGTGGACAAGAAAAATTATTCGAACTTGTGGCTCCACGATGAATTAGATGACCATAAAAACATAACATACTTATGGTTTCACAATGAGTATAATAAAGAAATTGAGGATAATGAAGCTTGGTTTGACGTAAACATATTCACATGAAATTAAAAACAAAGTAAATGTCAACAATTTTTTTTTATATTCTAACTGTACTGGGATTTTTTGCTTGTGTAGGCTGAAGACATCTTGGATGAACCTTTTCATGAGCCTGCTTCAAATGACCTGCATGATGAGGTATTTCTGAATAATATTATTTTAAGTTTATAAATATAACCTTCGAAAACTTAAAAGAACCACTCGAAAAGTAATTTTGATGCTGTCGGTAGCAATAAAAAAAGGGACAGTAAAAAGTAAAGACACAACAAAACTTATTGAAAAGCGTAGAATAAAAACAGTATTAGAGCTCCTTAATAATTAATTTATAAGATTATAATGTGGATTTCACTCATTATATGTTAAGTGCGATTTTTAAAAATTTCAATATGAATTCAGCTTAAAAAACAAATGGATCTACAATAATTAATAATTTAATTTTTTGTATAAGGAAATAGAAAAAAAGAAACAATTTTTTTTTCGTTAATGAATTAAAAAATATCGAGAATCAAAAGTATCACATTTTTTATGGAAATTTTTAAAACTTGAAACACAAGTCTATTGCTCAATATCGCGGCGAAAAAGTCTAATGTTTTTAGTTTATTTATGTTCAAATCAGTCAGGCACGGAGAAAACAAAAAAATAAAGAAGTACATATAACAAATCCTGTACAACCCTATTAACTTTAAGAAATTGTACTGTGAGTAAAGTCCAGTAAAGAATAGATAATTCGATATTTCAGTTATTCGTTGATTTCCATTTTTTTTTTAAATTAAGTTAAATAATATATTTAATAACATAATCTAATTAGTAAATTCATAATCGTTCACTGAAATGTTCCCAAGAAAACATGACATTAAAAGATGCTACTTTGTATAAATAAAGCAGAGCTTGATGGTTAAGTCGTCTATGAAACCGTTTTAAAGATTTTTTTTTCTCTTATCACTATGGCAGTATATTTTTAATTTAAAATCGGATGTAAGACAAGAAAAAAAAAATTTATTTGTTATGGGTCCTTTATGCTTTAAAAAAAAAAAAAAAAAACAAGATCTTAAATCTAAAAGGGTGTATATTTTTTTTTTTTTTTTTTTTTTTTTTATAAAAATGGACTATTGGCCTAAATCGCAAAGAAATCACAAGGATACTGAAAATACAGACTTCTCAACTTATTCTATTTAAAAAAACATCTCTCCATACATGCCATAAGGACATGTACCAGCGAAAAATATAACTGAAAGATATATAGACAAATAAAGAAAATAAATTTTTTTTTTTAAGTATACATTATTATGATTGATGTAAAAAAATGTTGCAGAATTTGATTTTATTGTATCCAAATCGATAAAAAATATTGTTCTGAAGCTGAAATTTCTAAACATTATCAAACTTGCAAATCGTATTTATAACAGTCCCGAAAAAAATTTTTGCTTGTATAACTCTTACGGTATCAGCAACGTAAACACTTTAAATCGAATAAGTCGAAAAGTTAGTAGTTTTTCAGCCCACCGGGCGTAAAACGACAACTTTACTCCAGCTGTGCTGAACGAAGTCGTCTTTTTCCGCCTTCGTCAAAGAGACAAATCGGTCAACAATTTCATGTGATCTGAGACATTTCTCATTTTACTGCTGTAGTTGTGAAATATATACTAAACTTTTCTAGTTATTTATATTTTTCTGAAATCAATAATTAATTTTTATTAAAAAAACTATACACCACTGTGGCTTTAATAATGTTTTTGCTTTAAGCTAAAAGATCTGATACAAAATAACATTTTTCTCATGTTTTTCATAGGCTTATACTTTACAAATATTTCAGAGTCGATTAAAGAAAAAAAAAATTTTTATACGCCCTTTTAATAAAAAGAACGCGATATAATTATGAACCTAAAAACGTTTCCGGCTTAAAAATAGTCTGCAACTTTTTCTGTCTGTTCAAAATTTTTTAGCTCACTTAATAAGGTTAACAGATATGTACTGTGATTTTACACTTTTAGGATCCACAAAATTTTCGAAAAATGAAAAAGAAACAATAATCAAGACTTAAAACGTATATTATATACACACAAACGTGCTGCTTTTCATCATTGTAAAAACACTATGGTTTTCATCAGTGTCATTGGTTTTCAAAATATTTGTCGTGCAATAAAGAAATAGTTAATAAATTTAATTATCTTCATACTATTTCAATGTAGTAACACTGATGTTCATTCGACTAATAATTACTGTAATCCTTTTTTATTTTTTACAGAAACAAAGTCATCGGAATACTACTGAAGAAAGTTACAATCAAACGCTATGTAAATGTACTTCAATTACGAGAGGTGAAGCATTACTAATGACATTACTGTTGGGAGCTCAGCAATCATTAACGTGGACAACTATAACATCAATATTGTCTCTAATTAACACTTTGTTCGGTGAAAATGTAGTTCCAGAAACAAAATATCAACTTTTTAAAACATTACAACTTAAAGATGAAATGATTTCCTATCATATGTTTTGTACTAATTGTTTGTTTTATATTTGTACTGAAAAGAATTCAAACTCTGGAGACCTGAAGTGTGCGGCTTGTGGGATTGAGAATAATAAATCAAATATTTCATTTTTTTTAACGTTGGACATGGAAACACAACTCAAAACAATTTTACAAGATAGTGAAATACAAAATGCTTTAAACGACCGTTTTGAAGGAAGGATGAAAAAATTGGACGGTAATGTAATAAAAAACATAACTGATGGAGAAATTTACAAGAAATTGTCAGCTGCGAATAAACCATTATCTAATAAATTTAATTTAACATATACTTTCAATACAGATGGATGCCAGGCGTCAAAATCAAGTAAAATTTCAACCTGGCCTATATATGTCATTATAAATGAATTACCTGCTAAATTGCAGATGAAGCATATGGTTATGTGTGGTTTATGGATAAATGAGAAAGAACCGAATATGCAATTATTTTTAAAACCATTCGTTGATCAAGCGAATAAATTGTCAAAAGATGGTTTTCAATGGAAATTAAGAAATAGAATAATTGTTAGCAAATTCATTCCAGTCTGCGCTGTTGTTGACTCAGTTGCGAGATGCAAGCTACTGAACATGAAGAAGTTTAATGGATTATACGGCTGTACATTTTGCGAGCATCCCACTGAATTTGTTGATGGATATAGAAAGTACACTATGTCTACAACAATTCCTCCGCAACGCACTGATGCGTCAATAAAGAACAAGATGGAACTCACAGGTCGAAGTGAATATGGGAAAGATGTTATGGGAGTTTGGGGACCCTCACCACTGATGAATTTGAAATATTTTGACTTGGTTAATGGTATGTCTCCAGACTACATGCACGCTTTTTTATTGGGTGCAGTGAAACAGCACACAAATATACTGTTAACATCTTTTGGTAAGGAGTATTACGTGGGTAGTCCTAATCAGCTAGAAATTATTAATGAGAGAATTATGGAGTTTAAACACCCAACCTGCATAACTCGGTCTCCAAGAATAATTACGGAGAGAGAAATCTGGAAAGCTTCTGAATGGCGATCGTGGTTGCTTTTTTATTCTCTCATTTGTCTAGAGGGCTTACTACCGAAAAAATATTTGGAACATCTAGCTATGTTAGTAGAAGCATTAAATATCATGCTATCAGAAAATATAAAAAAACAAGAACTGCAAGCTGCAGGGTTTTTTTTAATTAAATACGTGGTTTTATATCAAGAATATTTTGGTAAAAGTGCAATGACGTATAACATTCATTTACTTTTACACATTGAAAAAAGTATATCAAATCTAGGACCACTATGGTGTCACAACGCATTCTGTTTTGAAAATGAGAATCATTTTATCTTAAAAATGGAAAAAAGTCCATCGCATGTTGAAATTCAGGTAGCAAGAAGATATATTTTTGAAAAATCTTTGCCATCATTTGGTGATACAATAAAGAAAAGTGATGGATTTACAACTTTTGCGAGAAAACATAACTGGACGATTGAAAAAAACATTTCAAGTAAATGGTTGTACATTAATTGGTAAAGGCAAAAATTATAGTCTAAATACATCAGAGCAAGAGATTATGAATTCTGCAGGAAAATGTCGATCATTTAATAGATTTATTTCTAATGGTGTTCGATATACTTCAGAACACTACCGCGTGTGTCAGAAAATAAACGATTTTATCGTTGAGTTGAAAGATGGAAATTTTGGTAAAATTACAAATATATGCTGTTTCGGAACTGATGATGATGAAAAAAAAATTTATATTTTCTATAGTGAAATAAAACCCCATAACAAATTTTTTTATCAAACTAAAAATTTGACTGTTCACAATATTGAAAAATGTTCTGTTACTGAAAAGTTATGTGTATGTAAACCTGAAAAGATAAAGCAGCCGTGTATGTTAGCTACAGTGCACAAGAATAATTATATTATAAAAATACCAAAAGGATGTTTTGGTGATTAGAAATATTTATGTATATGTACACAAAAGTTGTAAATAAGTCAGTATTGTTAAATTAATATTATGTACCGAGTAGGGTATTTTTGATATATCGTATTCATGAAAATATTTCACGTAAAAAATATTGTTATAACTAAGAAAGATGTTTTTTTATCACATCTTTAATTCATAATTGTAGAAATGTATTAATACATTATGTAAAATATATAAAATTGAGTATAGGAATTCTTACACTCAATTTTAAATTACAAAACGTATTAAAAAATTACTTTATGTTGTTAATATTTCGTAAGAAAAAAATAATTTTTCGTTTGATCTTCGTTATACTCAGATATAAATTTATATTATGTTTTGCAATTTTCAGATAACATCATTTTTCGATTAAATGAAAAATTGGATAGTTATAGTTTCTATCTAAATAAAAGTAAACGTTTTTTTTTTATTTTTAGTATTTTATGCCTTCCGTATATTGTATGAAAGAAAGACTAAAATAATTTTATAAGAAATCGGATGCTCTGTTTAGAAACTCATTTAAATTTTTTGAAAAAATACTGTCTCGAAAGTTATTTAAAGTTAAATTCAAAATAGACGATAAATTCGATCAACTTTCTCATACTTAGAATTTATAACTTTTTTTGGAAGTATTGCAATAAATTATTTATAACAAATAATAATCAAGAAATGCAGTGATCTGCGAAAGAAATATTAAAATTCTTCAGAAATTCAGTTTGATTTTTAAATAACTTTTGAAAATAACATATTTATTAAAAATTTATCGGAAATTCTTTCTGCAGCGTCCCATTTCTGATGAATTGTTGCTCAGAGTTTTTCTGTTAGTATATTTCAACAGTATTAAGTTATTATTAATAAGCAAAAATCTGGAAATAAAATTTAAAAATTTATAGAAGTAGGATAGTAATATTTTTTTTTTCAAATAATACTTCTCCATTCTAATTTTTATATTCCCTATGAAAATGATTAAGGGTAAGAAAACGGACGGTAACTTATTTTTGTAGAATTTGACATGTTTTAAAAATTACTGATTTACTCTGAAAAATTATAATTTAGACTTCCGCTTCATATATACCAAATTTCTGAAAAGTTCTGAAAAAGTCTTCCGCAAGAGTCTAAAAACTATTAAAAATATAATCTTAAAATTGCTTAATACGACTGAAATAGATTTTTTCATACTTTTTCAGAGCGTTTCCGAATTTTTCAGACTTATTAATTCTTGAACAATTATTTTTTTGAACACTTCAGGAATTAAATATACTTCTAGCAGAAATGTATTTCCACCAGGG
>NW_025401876.1:0-3013 GCF_020080835.1 Cotesia glomerata
TGTGTGTGTGTGTGTGTGTGTGTGTGTGTGTGTGTGTGTGTGTGTGTGTGTGTGTGTGTGTGTGTGTGTGTGTGTGTGTGTGTGTGTGTGTGTGTGTGTGTGTGAAAGTATGTGAACCGCTTATAACTTTTGAACGGCGTGACCGATTTCATCGCGGTTGGTGCCATTCGAAAAAGCTTGACCAAACTTAGATTTTGAAATCTATTTGGACCGATTCAGATCAATAGATTTCGAGAAATCTTCAAAAAACTGAAAAAAAATTTTTTTCAAATGTGGTTTTTTTGGAATAACTTTTAAACGGTTTGATGGTTCAAATTCAAAAACTAATCAGCTCTTAACCTCAAGAAACCACATCGATCGCCACCAGTCCGGTCAAAATCGGTTGATTCGTTCGAGAGATATCGTGAACGAAAGAAAACCGAAAAAAGTGTTTTTTCGGAATAACTCCGAAATTCCTAGCGCGATCAATTAAAAATTCAAGATTCTTTGTGAGGCTTAAAAAACTGTGTCGAATGCTGCCAACCGCGTGAAAATCGGTTTATTCATTCAAAAGTTATTGCGGTTTAAAAATTCAAAAAATAGTGTCTTATCAAATCTCTATCAGACTCAAAAATTGTATTTTTAAGCTCGAACAGCTCAAAAACGTCATTGGTGCAATTTTAAGCGCTTAAGTATGGAATTAGCGGGAAGTTGCAGGGATGGCCTTCAGGGTCAACCGTTTTTCTAATTTTTTTTATAGGGGTCTATGACAAGTGTGATAATTCAGGGGTAGATACAGTAGGTATTTTTGGGTATCAAGTAAAGCTATAGGTAGGGATACAGTATAATAGTTAAAGTCACGTGGTATATTCGCGTTATAGGGAAGGGGTATCGACCCAAACGATCATCGTCGATCCCGCGAACAGATCGGGAGAGACTAGTTCCGGCCTTTGCCGAGTGAAGACATACATTCCAGTGTCGGCTCATGCCGAGTACAGTCGCAGGTTACAGAATACAGCAGAGGGTCGCTCACGACTTCTCTTTTCAGCCATCTTGACTACAGTTTTGTTTCGCACTAAAGGCTACATTCATGCTACAGTTATTATTATTGTTTAAAAATTTTATATTTGAGTTACAGTATTTTTATATTTTGGAAAGAGTCAGTTTGAGTAGGAGGTTAAAGTTTAGTGAAAATCAAGTTGGCGTCTCGAGCTTATGGACGAGTCTACGTTGTCGTGGAGTGGGACCTTGTAGTCACCCGGCCTCATAGATGCTATGCCTCTAGCCCTCTGAGATTTCCTGGTGAATTATAAAAGTCTGATTGTAAAGTCAGCGCTCCAGTATAAGAGATTTAGTTGAGGTTGGAACCGGTATGTCGTTTACGACATTTTTAATTTTAGTTGGCTACGACGAGGATTGACCAACTTCGTCGGGAGTCAGCACTTGGTCAGATACAGTACGGGTGGCAGGCCACCGAAGGCAGCTGACCATGTCGGCGGTGGAATCCAAATGGTCGATTTTGGGTATTATTTTTGAGTTTTCGTGTATGGTTCCAATCCAAAGTCAATCCGAGGAAAATAATCGCCAAGCGACATCCTTGCTCGAGGAACGGTATGTTAAAGTTATGTTAGTTTCTTGATGTTGAGTTTATCTATGGGTTAATTTTTGAGTACGTTTTAGTTACGGTTTTAGAGTCAGTTTAGTTTTGGGGTTTTATTGAGTATTTTCTGGTTTTCTAAAAGTTTTGAGGATTGAGAAGTGATTGAGATTTATTATGAGAATTGTTAGAGCTACAGGTTACATTTAAGTTATCGTTTTTGAGTTATCACGCTACATTTAGGTTTAGTTAATTATTATTTTGTCAGTAAATTATTCCGTATATTTTTGTAATATTTATGATTTTGTGTCGAGTCAAGTTTATGATTTTTGATATTTAGTTTCTTAATAAATCAAAGATCAATTAAATATCTAAGCGTATTAATAATCACATTAATTATTATCTGTATCCTAATCCCTCCCTCTCTCCACAAACCAGCATACTGAGCGACACCGTGGTTTGCCTGTCTTTCCGCTTTAGCTACCAGTTTCAGGTTCTAGTTTTTTTTTTATTTATTGAGTTTTAGAGTATTTTTCGTTTTGAGCTACATTTATTCAGTTTTGGTAATTTCTCTTGTTTTAAAATTATCTGGCGCCTTGAGTTTTAGTTGAGACTGAAAGCGAGAGTTAGAGACAGAAGTATAACCAACCTTGAGTAATCTGCTACGTAGTAGCAGGTCTATCCAATGTTAAAAATTTTGGTTATAATATATAAACACATACATATATAAACTTTTGTACCATATTCATTTTCTGGATCCGCTTGACAAGCTGAGTCGAAATATAGGAAAATTTTTCAAAAGTTCCGTCATGAGGACCAATGCAATAGTTAGATTTCTATGAAATCTACTAAAAATTTCATTAAATCTGAGAAAGCAGGTGATTTTTGGCCTAGACTGATAGTGAGATACACAAATTAAAGATTATTTAATAAGCTTTTGAATGCCATTTATAGAATTTTGATAAGATATCGCGTTCAATTGTAATTGCACGAAAATACGGTAAAAGTGAAAATTTTTGTGATTTTTGAAAATTTTTGAATTGCTATTATTCCTAAAATATTCAATTTGGAGAAATAACTAAGTACACAAATTGAAGCTTATTAAATAAGCTTGCAAATGCAATTTACAGAAATCTGATAGGATGTCGCGTTCCATTGTTATTGCACGGAAATAAGGTAACAGTGAAAAGTTTTTGCGATTTTTGAAAATTTTTGAGATTGCTTCCTCATTTTTCAAAAACTTATCGGACAAGATTTGGCTCATCTTAGAACTTAACCTTGGAACATCTGTCCCAAGAATAAGTATAAAGACACGTTTTATTGGAGATCCGTATATGAATTACGGAAGTTAGAGAAGAGACAATGCCGATTATATCTGTATATATATATATATATATATAGCAGCATATATATATATATATATATATATATATATAT
>NW_025401877.1:0-3013 GCF_020080835.1 Cotesia glomerata
CCACTCCCTAACAGTTTTGGCCGTGTGTCAAATTCATTGTTACAGCCAAAAACTGTTAGAATTAAATGAAAAAATAATAAAATTGAAAGAATTGAGAAGCGTAAATACAGCGTTTTGTTGACTGTTATAAAGAAATTTTGATATTTTGTTGATAGATTTTAAAATTTTTGTAAAATTTATTATTATAGCGAATAATCATAAAAATAGATATTGCAAAACTCACAATTTTGGAGCCAAAAGTGATACAAAAATTTTCTTGGCACAGATTTGTGAAACACTGAACGATCTACTAAAATTTTCTCAAACGTTATGGCCGGAGATCAAAATTTTAAACATTAAATGGAAAAAATCGAAATTTCAAAAATCTATATTTTTAACGTAAATAAAAACGAGAGGGTTGACGTTAAAGACTGGACTCTAAGAGCTTTTTACAGAATTTAATACTGAAGAAGGATCAGTGATGGTTTTCCGAAAAATAATGTTCTGCATAGTTTGCAGGAGAAATGAAGGTTAAAAATCATTTTTCCATGTTAAATCAATGGTAAATCTTCAAATTCGGTGATGGAGTTCTTCAAGTTGATATTAAGGGCTCAAATTTTCACAGAATTTTTTTATAGCATATATAACAAGAATTTCACATGCAATCGAAAAAATTATCGACTTTTTGGAACACCTGACATCCGGAGGCACTGTAGTGCCTCAAGGCGGCACACGTTCAACAACATATGTAATGATGTGTGAACGTGTGGGCGAGCGTGAGGCCAGTGCCTCTATTCTCAAGATCGAATGTCAGATAACCTCACCATATTTTTAACTCGATTTATTTTACTACGTTCGTATCAACACTTTACACCTCGCTTCAAACAGTTTAATTATTAGTTCTTTCTATAAAAACACCAAAAACTATATTGTTTTTTCATTATTTAGCGTTATCCTAATTTATAAAATTTTCGCTCTCCCGTTTTCGATCCTACGAGAGATTTTACTAATTTCGGTCGAATTTTTATTTCGAAGTTGGTACAGTTTAATTTTCTGTGGATAGTATACTACTGTGTAGTATCACAGTTAGTCCGTTTCCGTTTGGCGTCTGAGATCTTCTCCCGGATAGTTACTCTGCTCCAGATTTTTAAGTTGGTACAATTCAATTTTTTGAGGATAGTAACTACTTTTATAGTATCAGAGTTATTCACATTTCGATTGGAAGTTTGACAAAATAGGCGGGTTAATTCAAATTTGAATTTATTAAAAATTTTATTGCGGGTATTTGTAAAATAATTAAATGCAATTTATCCACAGATTCGGTAGAATCTGGCGCCGTTCCGTTCAAATCCGTTGTAAACGGAGCGCCAGACTACCGAGTGTGTTTACTGTAAGCAGAACGGTATTTCGAGGTTGCAAAATTTTATTTAATTCTACGGTACTTTTTGTTCCTAAATTTTATATTATAATAGTAATTCATACTTTATTTTACTGATATTAGTTCATTATATTCAATTATGACAATTAATCTACTTGAAATTATTAAATTTTATCAACGTAAACTATAGCAAGCTCAAAAATTTCTATCCTGACTTTTTTTCGATGTATAAAGTGACATGCCACAGACTAAATAATTTGAGAATGCATGGTAATCCTTCATAGATGGAACTACAAAGTTAAAAATACATTTACACAGCTTGCATCTATACCCGCCAGGGTGCGCTGAAATTATTTTTACATAAACTGTAGCTTCAAGGGGATAGTTTGCTATAAAAATGCAGCCAACGCGAGATTTAAGTTGGTACCAATTGTAAATTTTTATTATAATTACAAAAATACTAAAATCTGAACAAAAAACAGTTTCACTGTAAAAAATCATGCCAAGTCCACGTTCATAAGACTATTAAGAAAAATTTTTTTTTCTTTACACAAGGATATAAAATAAAAAAATAAAAAAATCCAAGTAACCGATATGATTGTATAAGATTTTCGGAAATTAAAAAAATTTTGTTGTAAATTTAAAAATTAAAAAATTTTGGAACGTACTTGGTGTGCGTCATTGTGTATTTCAATTTTATTAAAGTCCTAGTAAATAGATTTTACGAATTTCATTAAAAGTAAAATATTTTGCAACCACGCACTAAATACGTTCCAAAAATTTTTTAATTTTAAATTTACAACAAAATTTTTTAATTTCGAAAATCTATCAATCATATCGGTTACTTGGATTTTTAACTTTTATTTTATATCTTTTGTAAAAGAAAAAAAATTTCTTTTTCTTAATAGTCTTATGAACGTGGACTTGGCGCGATTTTTTACAGTGAAACTGCTTTTGTTCAGATCTACTCTATATGTATTCTACACATTGAGATGATCCTCTCCACATTCCTTTCTCATAATCCTTTCTACCATATCATCCTGCGTGAATGTGGAACGCTTCACGTACTAGTTACAAAAGCAACTCTCTATTCTTTCCCGCATGCTGGCATTGACTTTATGTTGTAAAAATGCTTTAAGTAAGGCTCGGACGGGTGTGGCCCGGCTTAATGTGTATATAGAATAAGCGAAAGGAAATTGTGGTATGAAGGCCAGGATAGCTCAAAATGAGTAGAGGGCGACATGTCTTCGGAAGGTTCACGGGTTCGGATCAGTCCAGCGAGCTATCTAATAACTGTTCTCGCATACTCCGCAAGCTTCACAGAAATATAAATATGCTGTGAAGCGGGAAAGAATAGGAGTTAGCGGTAGTAACACGTGAAGCCGTTCCGCGTTTACGTAACAGGATGGACAAGGATTGCGCAAGGCATGTGGAAAACAGTGCAGAAAACGAATGCATAGATAGCTCGGACTGAGTTCGAACCCAGAACCTTCCGAAGACATGTCGGCTACTCTACCATTTGAGCTATCCGCTCTATACTAAATTTCCATTCGCTTATTCTATATACGATTAAGCCACACCGTCCATCTTACGGCAAGCATTTTACAAATATAAATAATGCTGTGAAGCGGGAAAGAATAGAGATTATAGAGTATA
>NW_025401878.1:0-3012 GCF_020080835.1 Cotesia glomerata
TTCGATTTAGGTGTTGAAAGTAGACCCTTCACTTTAACCAACTTTTTGCTACCCTTGTTAAATGTCGTGATGTATTCATAGTTTCACAAATACGTCTTTTACTCCATTCTTCAGGTAACAATATTAAAATTTATATTTTTAATGACTTATCCATTCCTTTATCATTGAATTTATCATGCAGCATTTTAATTAAAGAGCGAAAATTTTCACCATCGTCGTCGATCGATCCTTCATCGGCAGCTGAGAGCAAAATTTTTTTTAAGCTTTGAGGATATCTGGTTTATTTTATTATTTAAAAATTGATAATCATTCAATTTTTTCGAAAAAATCGGCGATTAATTCAGCAGTCGCAATGCATCGTTTATAACGGGTAATTGAGTTGCAGCGCTAACTTGGGATGCCGAGCTTGATTGTGAATTTTTGAGTTCGCTATTAAACGACAAGGAACCTTAAAAAAACAATGAAACCCGTAGTTGCTAGGAATGTATTTAAGTAATGTACGAATAATTTTGAAAAACTTACGGAATGATAAGGATAACGGGAGATCCACGGCAGTTGTGTTACTATCACAATAAAAAAAATATAGAAAAAAATCGGCCCTGCTCGGGATTAGCGGGGATAGTTGTCAAATTAATTGAAGATGTTTTTGAGAAAAAAAAAAAAATGGCGGACTCCGAAAAAATGACGATTTTACTTAAAAAAAACCGATTATTTTATATAATAGATCATGTTAAATATTTTTCGTGTATTTTTTCGAAAAGTTAATAGAAAAACAAAAATTTTAAAAAGAAAAACGTACCCAAAAGTCAATTTCTAAAAAAGTTATGGCTATTTGAAAATACAAAAGCCATTTTTTTGAAAAATTCATAACTTTTTTTGGGTTGGATAAAAAAATTTGAAAAAATTCTCAACAATGTCTTTCAAAGAGTAGAAAAGAATAGTAAAGTTTCAGCTAAATCTCGAGGGGTCGGGTTCAATAGTGGTCGATTTAGCATGGAATACCCTATATATAAGTACATTATCAACATGAATTGAATTGAATTCGTTTATTTTTTTAATCTTGATTATAAAGGTTTAATAAGAAATTCGAATTTGTGATAAGATGTTCCGAAATAATTCGAGTGAAGTTCTCCTGCTGAGGTTGAATCGATCAGTAAAGTTCTGCTCGTCATCATCAATAAGCTTCCGGTTGGTTTGGTTCGGGAAGTAGATTAAGAACTCGTTTTCCACTATTCGCAAAATTTTTGAACCAAATTTTGTGTTGACTTTCTTAATTTAAGTAATTTGATAAATCCGAACAAAAACAGTTTCACTGTAAAAAAGTCGCGCCAAGTCCACGTTCATAAGACTATTAGGAAAAAAAAATTTTCTTTTTTCTTTACAAAAAGATACAAAATAAAAAAATTAAAAAATCTAAGTAACCGATATGATTGTTTATGATTTTCGGAAATTAAAAAAAATTTTATTGTAAATTTAAAAATAAAAAAAAAATTTTAGAACGTATTTAGTGTGCGTAGTTGCAAAATATTTTACTTTTAATGAAATTCGTAAAATCTATTTACTAGGACTTTAAAAAAATTGAAATACACAATGACGCACACCAAGTACGTTCTAAAAATCTTTTTTTAATTTTTAAATTTACAATAAAATTTTTTTTAATTTCCGAAAATCATAAACAATCATATCGGTTACTTAGATTTTTTTATTTTTTTATTTTGTATCTTTTTGTAAAGAAAAAAAAAATTTTTTCTTCCTAATAGTCTTATGAACGTGGACTTGGCGCGACTTTTTTACAGTGAAACTGTTTTTGTTTGGATTTTAAGTATTTTTGTAATTATAATGAAAATTTACAATTGATAACAACTTAAATCTCTGTGTTGACTGGCATTTTTACTGCAAAACTATTCCCCATGAAGCTACAGTTTATGTAGATGTGAATTCCAGTGCACCCTGGCGGCCATAGATGCAAACTACGAATCACTTTTTTTTTACTGGCAAGTTGGTGCGTGTCTTATAGGGAAGGATAACTACACATATTCATTTTATCTTAGTCTGTGGCGCTGATATTCCCCATCGAAAAAAAGTCAGGATCGAAATTTCTGGGCTTACTTATGAGTTTCAGTGCTGATGTAAAATCCTAATAATTTTAAGTGAATTAAGTGTTATAATTGATTATAATTAATTAATATCAGTAAAATAAAGTATAAATTACTTTTATAATATATCATTTTGGAAAAAGGAGGACCATATAATTAAATAAAATTTTGCAACCTCGAAATACCGTTCTGCTTACAGTAAACACAGTCGGTAGTCTGGCGCTCCGTTTACAACGGGATTTTTGAACGGAACTTGGTGCCAGATTCTACCGAATCTGTGGATCTTGTCCAGTTGCAGTTCTTCAAACTTTTTCGTTGGTAAAAAGTTTGATAAGTTGTTGATTTTATTGATAGCACTCAAATCCATTTTTTAATTATAAGGCCAAGAAATTGATAAAAAATAGTTAATAATCATAGAAATTAGTGATATAATAGAATTATAAAATAAATGACTTACTTGATTTTCTGTAGAATACACAATTTCGAATATTTTTACAAAAGACACAATTTTTTTTTTTAACTAAACGACTGATTCAAGTACCTGCACGCAGAGGACTGATATTTGGAAGCAAGTAAGTATAATTCGCCACCAAAGATCTCCTGACAATGACGTCTAAAACAGGTTTAAACTTGTCGGATGACGTAAAAACATGATGTAACCGAGAGGGTAGGGATTAAAAATGTTAAAATTAAAAAAAACTTATCTCACATCGATAAAACAGAGCATCATTCGGTATCAAAGCGACTGTTGATAACCTCAGTCGATAAAATAGATCACTAGTTGAAATCGAACTCTCGATAAAACTTACCTCAAATCGATCAACAGACTTATACGGAAACATCAATACCAACACCTCAATTTCTCTACCAGAGCAGCGTAAGTATCGAACTTTCTCGCATATACTTATTAGACTGT